>NW_027551572.1:4548799-4740608 GCF_008692635.1 Crocuta crocuta
TCACTACTGAAAGTTAATTACTCTTCCCCATCAGCTCCAAGTGTTTGCCCTTACTTGTTAGAATATTTTAATAATAGCTGCTTTAAAATCTTTGCCAGATAATTTGAACATCTGTGTCATCTTGGTGTTGATGTCTATTCATTGGCTTTCCATCTGAGTCACGATTTTCCTTTATCTTTGTATGATTGTATGCTCAACATTTTTAGTGGTATCTTTTTAAGATTCTGAGTCTTGTTTAATTCTATGAGGAATGTCTATATTTTAGTAGGCAGTTGACCTGGTTGAGTTTAGGCCAAAAGTTCCATACAACCTTTTGTGATTTGTGATTTTACCATCAGTTTTAAAGCCTTTACAGTATCATTCAGTCTGTCCAACATGTGCACCGCCCAGCAGCCGCTCTGGGACCTGGGTAGTGATTTATCTCTTAGTTTAATTCTCAGAGTTTCTGGTTTGCTATTTAGGATCAGGCCCATATAGGCAAAATTTGGGAGGGTGTTCATAAGTTCATAAACAACTTTATGGGGTTGCTTTCTGAAGCTCTTCCCTCTCTGTGATCTCCATGGTACAGTCTGGCTTCCTGGAGTTTTCCTTTTCAATCTTCCAGCCAGAAATCTGGGTGTTTATTTATTTTATTCTATTACACACTTCCTATGACTGCATGTATGTCTGGGGTCAGGTGACTGAATGATAGAGAAAAAAGCAACAGAAATTCACTCCACCTTTTTGGGTCTAGAACACATCTGATCAGAGCGGAAATTTCCCTTCTTTCAGAATTTTAGGTGCCAGTTGCTGCCAGGAGGCCCCTTTCTTGACTTTCAAGCCTGAGTCAGAGAGGCATTGTGCTGGAACTTTCTTTGTCCATGCCAATATTCACTTCTAGGTTTCAGGCTGTCCTTTGAACAGTCTGGGGGATATGGAGGGAAAAATGACTAATTCACCACTGGTTGAGCGGTACTCAGAATTTGAATCTGTTTCCCAGTCTACCAGCTCCCATTTACTCTTCAGAGTCCTCAAATAACTACTCCATGAATTCTGTCCACGTATTGCAGCTTCATTCAGTGTGAGGCAAGACAAAGTGTGTTTACTCCATCTTTTTAAAGAAATGGCTTTGGTTTGACTAATCCTATTATTTCTTTGTTTTGTATTTTATTAATTTCTGTGCTTAAAATTAAGATTCCCTTCATATTATTATATTTGGGCTTATCTTGCTATTTTCCTCTATATAATATTTTATTGAAAACTTAGGTCAATCTTCCTTTTTCCCCCTCTCTTCTGTTATATACATAAATATAATGTGTTAGAAAGTTTCTACTAAAAACAGTTTTTGCTGCATCTCACAATTTGGAATATGTAGTATTTCATTGTTCTAAATAAGTTACAATTTATATTTTTCTTTAGTGGCTAAATTATTTATAAGTTTATTTTTCTCTTGTAAAAAATAGTTTTCTATATTTTAAAAAGTTGAATTCTGGTTTATTGTACTACAGTTATATACTGTGGTTTGTATGACATTAATTTCATATTACTTATTGAGAATTTGTGAACCGGTTCATGGTCCACTTTTGAAAATAAGTCATGTATGCTTGAAAGGAATGTGTGCTCCTTGATTATAAGGAGATCCTAGATATTACTATCAAATTAAGCATATTAAAAATTCTTACACTGATTGTGGATTGATTCATTTCTCCTTGTAATTCTTTCCAGTTTTACAAGTACAGAGCTATTATTTATTTCTAATGAGTAGTTCCCTTTGTCATTGTGTAATCTCATATTAGTTTTGTACCTTAATGGTATGCCTTGTAAATAACCTATAGCTGTATTTTTAAAAAAAATGAATAAGACTCTTTAATTATTGGTTTGTTCTGTTTATACTCATAATTTCTGATATTTTAAAATTTCTTACTACTAATTTTAGTTTTTATTTTT
The DNA here is from genome assembly GCF_008692635.1 of Crocuta crocuta. Classification (NCBI taxonomy): domain Eukaryota; kingdom Metazoa; phylum Chordata; class Mammalia; order Carnivora; family Hyaenidae; genus Crocuta; species Crocuta crocuta. The sequence goes on from NW_027551572.1 coordinate 4,550,726, forward strand.
CATACTTTTCTTTGGGTTTTTTTTTTGTACATTCTATTCCATTGATTGAGTTTCTTTATTGCTTCTTTTCCTCAATCTATAGCATTTGGAATTTGTATATTAGATTTATACATTTCAGTGGGTATATCCCCTTAAATTTGGGGAGGGGGTTGGATACCCTGAAAAAAATTTTAATGTTTATTTATTTATTTGAGAGAGAGAGAGAGACAGCATGTGTGTGTGTGTGCACAAGTTAGGGAGGGACAGAGAGAGACAGAGAGAGAGAGAGAGAGAGACACAGACAGAGACAGAGACAGAGAATCTGAAGCAGGCTCCAGGCTCTGAACTGTCGGCACAGAGCTGACACAGGGCTCGAACTCACAAACTGTAGCATCATGACCTGAGCTGAAGTCAGACACTTAACTGACTGAACCACCCAGGCACTCCTGGATACCCTTAAATTTTTAACATAGTATAAAAGTCTTAAAATAATATGTATCTTTATCTATTTCCTAAACAATAAAACTTTAAAAAGATTTAACTATAAATCTCACAGTTCTTCTGTATATATTCTCCATGTATTCTATGGTACCTTATTTTTAACCACCTGAATTAGCTATTACTATTATCAGTTTTTAAAAAATTAATTCATGTTTACAAATCTCTTTTTTCAGTATAACTTCTTGTATCCTCATTTTTCATTCAGGGTCCAGGTACAACCTGAAGTAATTCTTTCATAGTATTTGAGTAATAGACTTTCTATGTTTTTATCTTTCTAAAATATCTTATTTCTTCTTTACTATAAAACATCCTTACTTTTGAAAAATAAAGTATTTGGGAATGGAATTCCTTGTTGAAAGCTTTTTTTTCTCAGTACGTTGAAGATGTTATTGCAAAGAACACTGGCCATCTGCTTGAAGTCTCTATCTGAAGGCCACCCTGGACTTGCTAAGGCAATGAGCTTCACTCATTTTGGAGGTCCTGAGCTTATAGGAGCCTGCTGAAAATCATATAACCTCGTATTTAGAAACTGGATAAAATATTGCCTTTTAATTTGAGAGTTTATGGAGCTCAGAAGCTCATTCAGCTTAAGAAAACTAGTGATAGACCTTCAAAAGGAGTGAGGTCTTTTCAAGTGGGAGGTAGACCCTACATCTTTTCATGGAGAGTTTTGGTCTTAATCTCATCTCTGCGCTTTTACTCTAGTGAGCAGAACTCTGGACTATGTGTGGGTTGTGAGTTTCTTTTGTCTTTCCAGTCTGAGGCTTCGCTGAAAGAGAGACAGGTGGTAAAAAGAAGCTGGTCCACAGCAGAAGAGATCTCTGATGGCCATCTAACGGAGGAAGCTAATGCTGAAATATAAGTCACTAGGATGTTACTAATATGTCTGTCTGTATAACCACTGGTGACTAATGTACCGCTCCACCCGCATGGTTTACAATACAGACATTTGAATGGGCTTTCCAATAGGATTACTTAGATGTCTCCATGTCAGTACAGACCTGTTACAGAAGATTCTTGTTATCCAGGTATTAAGGAACTACAAAACAGCATTGTGTGGAATTAAAAGGAGGCTATAGAACCAAGCAGAGCCCTGTAGTGGGGAGGTATCAGGTCTTCATGGGCCATGAGACCACTTTCATAGCCCAAAAGAGCATAAAACCTTTTCACTAACTGCTTTCCTTCACACATGGAATAGGATTATTAATGGGAGGAAGTCCTAGGGGGAAATTCACAAGAAGATACATAGTTTCTTCTTTGTCTTCCTTTTCAACAAACATCTGGCAACCATTGTAACTGAGGCACCCACTGGGTGCTGGGGTATAAAAATTCACTCTCGAAAAAGATTCATTCCTAACTCCCCCTCCCACACCTTATAGGTGTGAGCAATAGCCCCTCCCCCCCACATATCACATTGTTGCCACAGACATTTAAGAACATGTGGGTGTTCTTCTTATGCCTTGTAAAATGAATTGAGCTAAATTATAGCTTCCCATTTATAAAACAGTGGTAGTCTAAAGCTGCAGAGTGCAAAATTCAGAGATTGCCATAGTAACTCTGCTTTTCCCAGGAAGTAATTGAAAAAAAAAGGCACTTTTAACAAAAATAGAATATTGATGTTCGTATCTATAAAGGAATTAATTTACTGACTGATCGAGGGGAAAGACGAAAGATGAGCCATCGAGCTGCATTTTAATGTGATTGTGATTATACCCAGGGTGGCAAGCAGCTTAAACTTGTTCTTTTATTTTTGCAGCAAAGAGCACATTTCTTTTCAGCTGGTTTGTATATAGAAATAGTTTCCAGAAATATATAGAGTAATAACGAATTAGGGAAGCACATCTGGTAAAACACTGAAAGGCTCCAATTTGTTTCTTGCCATTATCAGTTTGATGAATGTTAAAATTGCTTGCAAGATATTTAATTGCTGTTCACAATTAGTACAGCAGCAATATTATAGGAATAGCTTGTGAACATACTTTTAACAATTAGGGAACTCTGGCCTATTGCAGGTGCCATCATAAGACGAAAGACACAACTATATGAAGGAAAAATGATTAGGCAAAGAAATAATAATGATGATAATCATGTTCTAGAAATACTATTTGGAGAGTTGATAGAATTTTGATGAAGGCTCATAAATCTGTGTATATATATGTGTGTGTGTGATATAAATATACGCTCTATATATTTTAGGGCTTGTTTTTTAGGATTTTCATCTAGAGAATTAGAATCATTCTAAAGGGAAATTATTTCCTCATCAGGTTCTAGGTGCCTAAAGAATGATGCAAATGAATGAATCTTAGTGAAATATTAGTCCTATTGCAGGATTAGGGATGACACTTTGAGGATACGTCTCTCCCCAGAGAGATCATACCCCTGGTAAGTTTGGTCCTGATTGGCAGGAAGTGAGAATATGGTTCTTTTCTCAGGACTATTTATATATTTTCTAAGTCTATTTATTTATTCTGAGGTGGGGTGGTGGGGAGAAAGAGGGAAAGACAGAGAGAAGGAGACAGAATCTCAAGCAGGTTTTTCACTATCAGCTGGGAGCCTGGGGCTTGAACTCATGAACCATGAGATCATCAACTGGGCCGAAACCAAGAGTCAAACACCTTACTGATGGAGCCATCCAGGTGCCCCAGGCTATTTTTATTTTAACAAGAGAACTCTTTACACAGAAGGACTAGAATTCCTGGGATAAAATCTCAAGCAAGGTAACCTGACATGGGATTTGGGGGTGAGGGAGTAGGTGGTTCCCCTACTAGAGGATGAGATCACAGACGGAAGGATAGGTCTTAATTACCTCTGGAGCCATAGGTCTAGCACAGCCTGGAGTAGAAAGGATGCTAAATGTCTGACTGATTGACTAATTAAATGAATGACACTTCACTGAGGCAGCCTCAGGTCCCATCTTCTAGGACCATCCTTGTTCCCTAGACATTGCAACTGGTTTGGCTGTCACAACAGTTACCTTCACTATCATGGCCCTTAAGGTAACTTTACAGTTTCTTTTCTCTTAAAAAAAAAAAAAAGACAATGGTAATGGAATGCTTATTGAGATCCACTAAATTAAGCACTTTATGTATGATTATGTACATTTATTCCTTTCAAAACCTTGGCAGGGTAGGTAACTACTCCTTTTTAATAACCCCACTTTTCACAGAAGGAAACTGACACTCAGATTGCCCAAGATTTCTTTCTTTACTTTTTTATGTTTTCTTTTTTCTGCCAGAAGCTTTATTGTTTCCCTTTGGCCTACGGCTTGGGAGAGGGCTCCAGGTGGTTACAAAGCTGCCTAGTAGCTTCAGGGAGGGTCAGGCACGCGCCCTGGCACCAGTGGGATGCCAGGTGGCCCCTCAAAGGCCGCTGGGCCCCAGAGGCTCCTAGTGGTGCTTGAGCCCTTCAAGGAGATGCTCGCCCGGCCGCCCTGGGGGCGGCCACCCTGCGCAGGTGAGTCAGGTGGCCGCCCATCTTGATGAGTTTCACCTCCCCACCCAGGAAGTGGCTCTCCAGGAAGTCACAGGGCCGGGGTGGGGGGCTGCGCGGGCAGAACCCAGGTTCCTCTCCCGGCCCCGGCGGCTTCCAGGCCCGCAGGGTTGCACCCCACTCTTCTTGGGACGATTCTGGGTGTCTGGGAGCGGGCGTGGCCGCCGCGTGGGGTTCCCGTGTTCCAGAGGCGCCGGAGCCCTGGCGCTTCTCGTCGCCCACCAGGGAAGCAGCGGCCGCCGCCCTCCAGAGCCACCACGTCGTGGGGGCAAAAGAGAAGCCCCGAGAGAGGTAGGTGTGGAGGCCCGCGGGGGCCTGCCGGCCGGGCGTGGGCAGCCTCCCCTCGGGGGAGTAATTCCGAGGAATCTGGGAGCTCGCGGGTGGTCGGCGGGTCGGCCACGAGGAGCTAAGGCCCCAAAATGGTGTCGGCCGGTGCGGGAGGCAGAGGATGGCTAGAGTATGGTTGTGAAGGGAGAAGGGGTTGGAGGGCGGTCGCAGGCTGGGAGAAGGGGCATCTGCCGGGTCTGTTCCGCCAGACACTCTGGCAGCAGGACAGCAGTACCGCCAGGCACCCTGCTGACTAAGATTTCACAACTAGCGCGTGTTAGGGCCAGAGTAACAATCAAGTAGTTTAGCTTCCATTTCCCTCACTTTGTTCCCAGGAGAACGAGTATAAATGGAAATGAACCCAATTCTGGGACCTCAGAAATAGGCGTAGAAAGCCTTTTAGTGTGGGGGAGGGGACAGTGTGGGGAAAATGGTATGTTCTTAGGTTACAGGAAAAATTACGTGGGGTCTCTGAGATCTAAAAACCTAGGAAGCACTTCTGAATACCGGAAAACATTCATGCTTACATTGGTGGGTGGAGATTATCCCACCTCAGCGTGGCAAAAGTCTTGAATACTGTCAGTGGTGTGGCACTCGTTCATGAAAACAGCTCACTGTTGTCTCGGGCTTGCAGTTTTTAAAAGCACTTTCATATCTGGTTTCATCCGATCCTCAACCCTGCTGAGGCATGTAGTGCAGGAATGGTAGTTGTTAGAGCGGGTCAGTATTCCAGTTCCCTTCCTCTGGCACAAGGTTAGATAGTATTCACCTGCCCCTTTGAAATGGGATCTGACTGGGTGAGTTGCTTTGGCCAAGAAAATGTGAGTGAAGGTAACACGTGACATTTCTGAGTGAAAACCTTTCAAAAACGGTTCACGTGTTCTCTTTCCCCTGCTGATTTGATGGACAGCCTTGTTGATAGTGTAGGCTTTGTCAGTCTTTATGTTAGAGTTCTGATATGGGGAGGGCCCATATTGAAAGAATGGTGTCATCACCTGCATTTTAGCACGTCCCTTATTTCCTACCATATCTGCTAGTGTAGCATCAGTCACCAGAGAAGACTCATTTCCAGCCTTCAGTCTTAGGGATCCTAAATTCTTTTCTCAACTGCAGATCTTACCCAAACCCCTGCCCCAGCCGTGTGCCTCTGGGGAGTAGCAATGTGGAAAGTACCGGCTGTCTTGGGAGTATGGTGATCGGTCATAAAGGCACTTGGTGGCTGGACCAGAAAGGCAGAGTAAAGGACTTAGTGCTGGAGATGCAAGCATACCTGTTTCTCCTCTTCTTTTCACCACTGGGCTTTACAAAGTAGAGGGTCAAACATTAGAAGAAACAAGAACAGTAACAAGACTGAAACCCGTTCCTGCTGGTTGTTTTCATCCTGGCACATCTTGTCTGCAACTGGCTTCAACTAGTGCTCATGAAACAAAAATGAGATGAATCGGGGTTATTTTTCTGCTTTTTTGAAATTTGCCACATCACATCTTAAATGACTTATTTGGCAAGACTTGAGAGTTAGGGTTTGTTTTTGTTTTTATGGTCCTCCGTCTCAAAACTAGCTTAAAAGTGACAATGAAACAGATTTCCACACACCAGGTCTCTTGGAGAATCAAAACAAATCTGGAGAAGAGGTACTAATTATAAAAAGGTTTGTTCAGTTACTTTACAAACCATGGTGGGTGCCGGCATGTAGGCGTATCAGGCGTTTACAGGCTACATCTGTGCAGGCTGCCTGTTGAGGAACGATCCCAGCCGCAGAAAGATGGTTACATCAGACAGGGGGGCTGGAATCAACTGATGGCAATGAGACTAATTTCCCTGAATGTTAAACCAATCTCCTTGTCAGTGTGTGGCAGTCCCTCAGCCAAATAGTAAAGACCACGGGACCCTTAATTATCTGCACCAACTTCTCAACCAGCTTCTATTTTGGTGACTGAAATCCTAGGAAGAGGCACCCAAGTAGAAATGAAGATATCCTGGACTTAAATGAGCCCTACCAATATATTAAGATGTTGATATTTTGGGTTACTTTATACATCAAATGATTTATCTGAAATTTGAGGGAATCATGGTCCCTCAAATTGAATTTGTAATAATCCTAGATTATTCTGATTTTATATTCTTGGCACAAAACACAGTCAAATTAAGGTGGAATATTACTAATAAATTTCTCACATTCAAATACTTCTGCTAAATTCTTCTTACATTGAAAGTGGTTGGATGGGGGGAAGGGGCAGCATCTTTTAAAGAGAATGCCCTGAGAATCCCAGCTTCCATCATGCAAACAAAACAGCAGTTGGAAGTTGCTGGAGTGGTTTAATGACTAATCTTCAATAGTCTACTTGCAGTAAAAAATGATGATTATCATGAGTAATGGTTTCCTGATTGTGTGCTACACAGTCACGCAGAACATGATGGTGGGACACACTGGCCCAATATTTCAGGGCCTTTTTATGCGTCACGGTCCATGCAGGATGAGAAAGCCTACAGGAAACAAGCAACAGAGCTGCCATATAGGCAAAGTGGAAGGAGAAGGCTGGATTTCCCCTCTTAGGCACTGACTAGATAATTAGAGCCAGCAGCAGGAGGCAAATTAAAGCCATACTAGGAAATTCTAAATAGCTAGGTGTTTGTGAGCTTTGGATACTTCTGTGAAGCCCTGAAGCAAGACTGAAGTATGGGAGCAGGCATCAGCAAGTCTTTCCACAAAGCTGATGTCTCCTTCAGCAGCCCTCAAAGTTCCTAAAACCCACAGTACTGCCGCAGAGAATGAGATCTGTGTGACTTCTGATTTTAAAAAAGGATGGGGCGCCTGGGTGGCTTAGTCGGTTAAGCGTCCGACTTTCGCTTAGGTCATGATCTTGCGGTTCGTGGGTTCGAGCCCCGCGTCGGGCTGTGTGCTGACTGCCAGCTCAGAGCCTGGAGCCTGTTTCAGTCTGTGACTCCCTCTCTCTCTGACCCTCTCCTGCTCACGCTATCTCTCTCCTAGAAATAAAAAATTTAAAAAAAAAAGATAAAAAAGGAAAAAGCACAATGAGTTATAACAGTTTAAATGGAAATTCTGTGGATAACAGTCTTATTCTGTATGTGGTCTTGCATTTCTTTAATTCTTACTCCACGTGGTATTTTCTTAGAGTTAATATGTTCATTGTATACAATTGATATCTAGTTAATATGGTTCTATAGAGTTTTTAAATTTTTAAAGAACCATTTATAATTTTTTAAGTTTTACTTATTTGTTTTGAGTAATCTCTGCATCCAACATGGGGCTTAAACTCGTGACCCTGAGATCAAGAGTCACCTGCTGTACCGACTGTGCCAGCCAGGCACCCAAACTATGAAGAGTTATAAGTTGGGAAAAAAACATTATATGGAATGGAAGTGCTTCCCTTAAATGAATTCATTCTCTCTTTTCCACAACTGAATGAGTTCAGCTGTGTTTGGAACTGTACAATCTAAATACATATAACTGCCCACGTAGTGGCAACGGCCCCAGTTTTAGCATGGGATTTGAAAGGATCTAACTAACCAGCCCTTACAGCAGTGGTTGGCAACCTTCTTCCTGCCTCCAAACTCCTGAGGGGTATAAAATACTCCTATTAGGAGGAGGGACTTTCTATAGTTGTGAACTTCATTCTGTGAAAGCCCACATATGCTATGGTCAGATATGGGAAAGGGTATTATCTGCAGGGCATGAAGCACGTGTGGTTCTAAAATGTTTCCCCTCCTTCATTGAGATTGTTGCTCTAGAGAATGAGTCTTGAAAAAACAATTCTTGTGCTAGCTAACTCTCTGACGTTGAGCATCTTAAGGAGAAAGAGCTAAAACATGGAGGTATTTGACTAGGAAACAAGGATGATGGCAGGTTTGGTGTCACGATGCAGCTACAAAGAGAAGATGGTTTGACCCATTACTGTCTCTTCTTTATTACTTTATTTCTTGATTAGTTTTTCTATGATGAAAAGATTTTGCAATTCAGATGACCGTACATCTTCCTATTAAATGTAGCTACTGACTACAGCTTGGTTTATATTTTCCCAGACATTTTCTCTTTTCTGGTATATGTATATATGTATTTGTGTGTTTATGCATACTTATATTTTCTTATGCATATATTAATATATATTTATAACAACATACTTATTTGTAAGTTTGCGTTTTTTCCAAAACATTATCATAGCATTCGTGTTTTACTTTTTTTTCTTAGCAATTTTATCAAAGATCTCTTTCCTTGTCAGCATTTAAATAGATCTACCTTATTCTTTTTAAAAATGGCTGTGTTGTGTTCCATAGCACAGGAGTTTCATAATATATTTATTCTCTTACAGATGGACATTTCGGTTGTTTCTCTTTTTTGTTGCTTTTATAAACAAAGCTTCAATGAATATCATTGTGCATATATTTGTATGTATGTGTATTATTGTGAGCGTTCTTGTAGGATAGTTAATAAAAAGTGGAATACATGAGTCAAAAGATACATTTATTTTTAATATTGACACACATTGCTAAATTACTCTAGGGGGCTCCTGGGTGGCTCAGTCGGTTAAGCGTCTGACTTCAGCTCTCACAGTCTGTGGGTTCGAGCCCCACATTGGGCTCTGTGCATGCAGCTCAGAGCCTGGAGCCTGCTTCAGATTCTGTGTCTCTCTCTCTCTCTCTCTGACCCTCCTCTGCTCACTCTCTGTCTCTCTCTCTCAAAATAAAATAAAGACATAAAAAAATTTTAAAAACAAATAAAAATAAATTATTCTAAACAATGGCTGTGCCAATTTGTATTTTTCTCCAACTGTATATGAGAACACCCATTCCCCTACATTTTTATCCACAGTGGATATTATCAGTTTTCAGCATTTTTTCCAATACAGTGGGTAAAAATCATTTTATTTTCATTACTTTTATTATTGGCAGAGTTTAACATATTTCTGTGTTTTTGGCTATTCACACTTCATCGAAGCGAATTGCTTGTCCATGTTTTTCATCATTTTTCTAATAGGCTTTTGTATATCCTCAGTAATTTGTACATGCTTATAATATGGCTCTTAATCCTTTGATATATATTATAGATATTTTTTTCCTGTATTTTTTTGGGTGGGCTTCTAATTTTATTTTTCTGTACAGAATTTGAAATTTTAATGCAGTTAAATCAATTTCTCTGTTTATGTTTTTTTAAATAGTTTATTGTCAAGTTGATTTCCATAACTGTTTATGGTTTTTGAATTTTATATCATGCTCATGATTTAAGGTTTATTTTATCATTTGAGGTTTTGTATTTAGATAACGTAAATATTTAGATATTTAAATTTCTAGGCCATGTGGAACTTAAATTTATTATTAATTTAAGTAAGAAGGTATTATTAAAATATGAATAACCTATTGTCTCAATATCACAGGACACATTCTTCATCGTCTACCACTGTACAGGTTAGTTCATCCTTTCCCAATGATTGAAGTGTCTGTTTATCTTCCACTAAAATATCACATACACATCGATCTGTTTCTGCAGTTTCTATTCTGTTCTGTGATTAAAACAGTACCACACTGTTTTCATTACTTTAAGGTGTATTTGTATAGCTGCAGGGTGAGTCCTCGTTTTCCCCTCCAGAATATTTCCGGCTGTTTTCCTACATTTACCTTTCCAGAGGCTATTCATTGTAGAATGTGGCAGTGATAATGTCAGAGGCAGTTTCCTGGGACTACAATTGAAGTGTGAAGGCAAGACCCTTTGTGTCACAGACAGAGGGAATGATTTGTCTCAGTTAAAAATGAGAAGTCATTCTTTTCTGCCTCCATGTCTAGCCTGCTCTGACTCAGGGTAAGTACTCAATAAATATTTATTGAGTGAATGGCTAGGGCAAAATTATTTGAATGTACTGGCCTCCTATTTCCAGCCTTTTGTTTGCCCTATTGAACCCCATTGTCTCAGAACATACTGCAATAATAGTTCTGGGAATACGTGAATGTTCTGTTCTTGCAACTTTGCAAGGAGATGCTGTAATTGCTGTAGGCGGTGCCCTTTTGAGCCCTTTCTAGTATGCAGAAATCTGGAAGCAAAAATCAAGGAAACCATTGCCTTCTGTAATTATTTTTGTAGCTGTGTTGCTTAGAGTAAGACGTGTATACCTCTCTTCTCTTGCTCTGCACAAAGGCATCTCCCAGGGCCTGGTTGGTATAGATCACATTCTCCATGCCAGGATTTCTGTCAGTGGATGTGCAAATTTCACTGTTCCCACAACAGTCTTGATGCCTGTGAGGATCATGCTGCCTTCTCCTTGATCTCAGATAGGGTCTTTAGTGCTGGGCATACTCTGGGTATATGTGGATTTCTGTGCTTCACAGTCCAGGGGGCCCGGGTTCAGGCATTGATTTTATTAATCACCTTTCTCTCAATCACCTTTTATTTATTGATATAATTCTGTATCTGTATTTAATTTTGTATTATGGTTAATGAAGGACCCCTTCCGTCTCATATTCCTGCACACTTTTTGATTAGCCTATCATGGTCCTCCCCTCCCTAGGCTTCAAGAAAGACAACACCAAAAGCCAACCAAACATACACTCATAGGCTTGCTCTTTTAGAGGGGGGCACAAATACAAATGTAGTCAGAGGCCAAACAGAAAGTGAAAATAGGGAAATGGTGTTGTCAATTAGGCAGTAAGAGGTAGAGGAGCCTGGGGCTAGACTAGGGAGATCCTGCCCTCCCAGAAGGCATTCAGAATCTTAGTTTTAAGGCCATGCAGGCCAAACAAATATATTTTGTGGCCAAATCTGGCCCATTTACCAAAGATTTACTCTCTGTATTGTATACATAGAGCACTGGATATTCTCAAGGGGGAACCTCTTGACATCTTTGAAATCATATGTACTACCAAAGCATATAATTTCCCTCCTAAAATGCCACAGAGTGTGTGAAGATTTTTAAGTGGCCCTTCAACAATAAGTGAAAATGTGGTAGTGAATGTGGTAGCAAAGTTGACTAGGGCCACTCACACAGCCTCACAGTTTGAACTAATATCTCTGCAAACTTTTAAATTACTACACTTAATAAACCTGTGGGTAGCTTGCAAATAGTCAAAACTATTGCTGATAAAAAGGCCAAGGATGTACTGGTGTCCTTTTTGCCTTTGCTACAGGATCTTTGCATGCCTTGTTTCCATTGAATGAAGTGTTCTCTCCACCACTGCCCCAACCCCTCCTTCCTCACTGCAGTTATTAAGTCTTACTTTTTCTATCTCAGCTCATTTTTGAAATTTTCAGAGAAGCCTTCCCTGAGCCAGAAACCTTCTGTCGCATTGATAGTGCTTATGCTTCATGAAAATGATTATTTGATTAAGGCCTGTCTTTACCATTAGACTGGCACAGGTATACTCCCTGTTTTATCCTCAGCACAGTGCCTAATACATACTAGTGGTTCCCCATTGGACCCTTCCCTATTGTGGAATGAATGAATGCATGTTCTGTAGACATTTTATTTTATTTTTTTAAGTACTGGATTTTTTTTTTTAGGTGAAGTTCATACAACCTAAAATTTACCATTTGAAAGTGAACAGTTCAGTGATTATATTTCAGTATATTCACAGTGTTAGTGCAACCATCACTTCTATTTCGAAGACATTTCCATCTCCCCGGAAGGAAGCCCTGTGTCCAATAAGCAGTTCTTGCCTGTTCCCCTTCTCTACCAGCCCCTGTTGTTCACCAGTCTGCATTTGTCCCTATGGATGTACCTAGTCTGGGTATTTCATATAAATGGGATTGTACTATAGGTGGCCTTTTGTGTCTGGCTTCTTTCATTTAGCATAATGTTTTCGAGGTTCTTTCACACTGTGGTGTATCAGTACTTCAGTCCTTTTTATGGCTGAATAATATTCCATTGTATCTATACACCTTAGTTTGTTTATCCGTTCATCCATTGATGGATGTTTGAGCTGTTTTTCACCCTATTGTGAATAGTACTGCTGTGACCATGCATGTATATGTATTTGTTCGAGTACCTGTTTTCAATCCTATAGTAATTCTATGGTTAACTTTTTGAGGCACCACCAAACTTTTCTACAGCAGCTGCACCATTTCACATTCTCACTAGCAAAGTATAAGGATTCCAGTTTCTCCACATCCTCTCCAACACTTGCTATTTTCCATTTTTAAAAAAATTATAACCAGCCTCGCGAGAAATGGTGAAGTGGTACCTGATTGTGGTTTCAATTTTGTATTTCGTGAATGATTAATGACATTGAATATATTTTCATGCAGTTGGCCATTTTTATATTTCCTTTGGGGAAATGTCTATTAAAGTCTTTAGTCCATTTTATAAGAGCCTTTCTTGTTGAGTTGTAAGTTTTATATGTGTATATTTATATACATATATACACATGCATACCTGTACATGTATGTATATATTTTTTGGATACTAGATTCTTACCAGATGCATGATTTGCAAATATTTTCTTCCATTTTGTGACGTGGGTTGTCTTCTAAATATCTTGATGGTGTCCTTTGAAGCACAATTTATGTTTCTTCTTGTTGCTTGTACTTATTAGTGTCATATCTAAGACTCTATTGCCAAATCCAAGGTCATGAAGATTTACTCCTATGGTTTCTTCTAAGAGTTTTATGGTTTTAGCTTTCCTATTTAGATTGTTCATCCATTTAAGTTGGTTATTGTATATGGTGTGAGGCACAGGTCCAATTTCATTGTTTTGGATGTGGCTATCTAAGTGTCCCAGCACCCAACAGAAGAGAATGTTCTTTCCGCTATTGGATGGTCTTGGCATCCTTGCTGAAAAATCAGTCAGCCATGAATATATGGCTTTATTTCTGGACACTCAATTCTGTTCCATTTATCTATCTGTCCTTATGCCAGTACCACACCATTTTGATTACCATTGCTTTGTAGTAAGTTTTGAAGTATGGAGCTGTTTGTCTTCTAACTTTGTTCTTATTTTTCAGTATTGTTTTGGCACAGGAGGATAGTGTTTTCCTAGTGGCTAAGACTGTCTTATTTTCTTTGCACACCCTCTTCTCCATTCTTTCCATCACTAACACTGCCATCTGTCCCAAGATGCACATTTCTTCAGGTGTTCATCTTTTTTCACAGTCACCAATGTTTCTGGGGAGAAGCTAGAGTTTACTATGATGTTATGTTGTGAACACCTTAAAGACTACTATGGAATAGGATGAAGTGATAGCTGGGGCCAAAATCTGGTCCAGCATCCTTCTGTGATCCATTCAGCTGGGACTCCCCTGCAGTATTTTGTAATGGCCCATTTGCTTATCAGTGATTAATCTGTAAGCAACTGGAGCATGGAGAAGGCACCCCTAATAACCAGTATGACTCCTGGCCTTCAGTAAAAGCTTATTATACCTACTTAGTATATTACTGACCAAAGAAATTCCTGAACAGACCAGTTTTTAAATTGTGATCTGTGTTTGAACTAAACCAATAGGCAAAATGCCATACAAGCAGACCCTGCCTGGAAGACTGATGGTAAAAAGTAGAAATGTTTATTTTGCAGTTAGCTAAGGATAAGGGAGACTTTTCTGAATATTTTACTTGGCAGCTCCATGTAGTCCTGTAGACCACTGTGCTAACTACCCTCTCTGGAGGTTAGAGACCTATTGAAATCTCCTTCTGTCTGTTAGGGAAATTATGCCTACCTGTGGTTTGGGGGACATGTTTACCTACAATTGTTGTCTGGGTTGTCATAGCTCTTAAAGCTGGTGAGTTCCCCAGTGCCTTATATGGAATGGGAATTTTATACCCACGTATCTACAAATGTATGTAAGTTACACATAGAGGAGCTATCGATATTTCATTTGTGTTGTAGCCATGGTGTTCCTCTTTTTAGCCACTATGGAATTGTAGGACTTAGACAACTGGGTATCTATTTTAGAGGAGAGTAATAAACATACTCACATTGCTCACTCACTACAGTAATTGGCATTCTTGCTTTCCAAAGTTTTAGTTGATTATTATAGAAATATAATATTGGAGAATATTTTATAAATTAAAAGTAAAGTATTTTACTATACTTCTGCATCCTTGATGCCTGGTTCAATCTGCCTCTCTTGCTTTGACATGCCATTTCAACAACAGGAATGAATGGATGAAATACTGCAGGCACATCGCATTTAGCCTGGAGGGTGACCATTAACAAGTGAAAAGGTATTTGTCTTTCCTGTCCTTCCATCTTACCCGTGAGTTTTTAGTGATCCAGATCTATTTGTCCTGTGCAAGGGAAGCTGGAAACAAAACAAGAATAAATAGTTCTTGGTTAGGCCCTAAATGAAATGCCACACCTGCCTGTTAGGCCTGCAACCTGTATTCACCCCATTGTGCTGAGAAAAAGGTCAGATGTGGGCCAGCGGTTCCAGAGCAGGGTATGTTTTGTTTTTGTTTTAATCATTTTCTTATTGATTTCTGTGAGTAGGAGGCTAAGGTATAATTTCTGTTAGGAGATACTCCAAGGAGGTAAGGAAGACTTACAAGAGCTCCCATAGCTTGAGGAGTTTATGACAATTCTTACATCTTGGTTTCCTGATACCCAGATTTGTTTGAGGATGTCTGACTCCGTGAACAAGCTCCATCTAAAGATATACCTGTGGTCTTCATATATCCAAAAGGCCCTGCCTTGCACTGTGGAAATGAGGTCCTCATGAACACTCATGCTGCACAGCCAGAGTGCTCTGGCCTATTCTTTTGAAATGTCTTCAACTTGTTGGGACAGAATCGCCAGTGTTGCCTAGGAAGGATGGGTATGGGACTGCAGAAACAGCCCAGCATCAGGGATAGTCTAAGGCAAGATGGGAAGTAGGTTGAATTTGTCTTTGCAGCTTAGCTTTGCCATTCTTTGCCCTACCTGTGACTGTCCCCTGCAGCCCTCTTGCACCTCCTGCCTTTGTCTATCAGTGCCCCCACCCAGACCCTTCTCCCAGAACCATACTCAGTGCATGGGGTCTTTCTTGTTCTCTCCTTGTTGGTATGTGTGTGTCCCTGGGTCCCACACTGTGGTTGACTAATCCTTGATAAGGTGATAATAGTTCAGTAATAGATTCCAGTGGCCTGTGAGATAATATTTCAGAGAACCGCAGAACCCTGTGGCTGGATGAAGGCTCAGTGTTGCACTGTGGGTGGGAGACTCCTTTTGAAGTTGACCCACCTGGGTTGTTCACCCTGACATTTAACATTCGTGAGCTAGTTGTTTCACCTCTCTGAACTTCACCTTCCTCCTCTGTAAAATGAGGGTTATGACCTTTCCTTCTGAGGGGAGTGGTTTGGATTACATGGGCTATGTAGATAACACATGGGGTGTAGTAGCAAGTATATAGTGGTCAGTAGGCACATGAGAGTTCCTTTACTAAAAAAAAGGCTTAGAGTAGAGTGGAAGGAAATGTGGAAAACATCTCATCTAACCTCTTGGAGAAACACATCAACTACAACCTAGGAAAGTGATTCCAGATGCAGAGGGAGAAACATGCAGCTGAACCCTTTGATTCAGAGCTGTGGGCTGTATCAGTCCTCAGGGCCAGCCTCAGTTCAAGTCTGATCTTGCTGCTGTATGATCCAGTGATAGCATCTTTGGACCTGAACACCCAAAATGTTCCTGAAAGGGACCTACTTCCCACAGATATGCAGCCAGCCACCTGGACACCAGATTTGTTTTTAATATTAACAACCCTGATCTTTTAAAAATACCTTTGAGGATATACTGAATCCATTTTGTCTGGTTTCCTTCTCTCCTGACAGGGCCTCTCTTTTTCTCTCCACGCCCACCTCTTGGCCACCCTCTCATCCCAGCAGCTGCAGGGAAGATTTCTTTCCAGCTGTCTATCAAGTCTTCAAAAGCCAGCCGGAATGTAATTGTAATCTATTTTTCCACCCCTCAATAGTAGTGGGTGAAAAACACACATACATTGCTCAAAATTGCAAGGCGATGAGAGCCAGAGCTGCCTCGTGACTCACACAGAGCCCTGCATGGATAATTACTGCCATTCATTACTGGCCCAGGAAAGAAAACAAGGATCCAATTGGGTTTTAGTGAACCAGAAGCCTGATGGATAAGGGAAAGAAGGGGCCACTGCTCCCTCCCTACTGCCTCCCCCCTCTAGTATCCCCTCTTCTAATGCACACTCATATGCCATTCTCAGAAAAATAACATCCTGCTGGCTATTCTCTTCCCAGCTCACATCTTTTATTATGCTTATTTAATGTGCACTTTAAAATTGGTACTATCGCCAGATTCTGACAAGCACTTCCCCCAAAATACCTCACTAACCTGAGCCAGGACCTGACTTGCCCATTTTCCTGGATGAGGGTTAAATAGGCACTATTTCATTAATTCATGTATTCATTCAACCAACAGTTGTCATGAATTCACTGCACAGTGCTAGATTCTAAGGGAAAGATTGAAGTTGCGTTCTTCCTGATTAAGTGATCTTACCCCCGCCCCCCACTTTAATCCTGCCTAGTACCATCTCTTGCAGATGCGCTAGGATGCCATTTACTGGCTCCCAGTCAGTGCGTCCTCCCCGAAATTCTTTCAGTTGTGCTGCTCTGTCTTGTGATCTTTCATCGGATCTTTAACTTGTCAAGGACAGAGAATATAGCTAAGAAAAGGAAGTATATATACAAAAATATGTCAATATCAGCCCTGAGCAGAGTTTTATATACTGTTATGTATTGTTTGTAGGTACTCAATTAAGCAGCATTGAATGAATGTTCAAGTAAGGAGCAATATATTTTAAGCTAAATGTCTTGGGATGGCTGTGGGGAAAGGCAAGTCCTAACAGAAGGGTAAGATTTCAGTTAATTGATAGAGATATAAAGTCCTTCTAGAATGGGAAGTGTTGGGGGCAGAGGGGGATGGGGTGTTTGGCTGCCTCAGTGGGACAGTCATGCAACTCTTGATCTTTGGGTCATGAGTTCTAGCCTTATGTTGGGTATAGAAATTACTTAAATAAATAATTAAATAAATAAGTTTAGAATGGAAAATGTTAGAAGAAAAGCGTCTCCTGCTGGAAGTAAATCTCTGGAGTTAGAACGCTGAAAAGGATACACTGAGGCTGCATTACTCTGCATTATTCAATTTTGTCCCCAGCTTTGCTCCTTGAAGGTGGTCCACCAATATGCATGTATTCCATTTAGCATCACCCATTCCTTATAGGAGCTCATTAACTGTGTGAATTTGTATTAGGTGGTTAAGGCCTTGATGATACTTTTTAGTACAGTCAATGTTTGCTTCAGATCACATAAATCTTGTTCTCACTGTTGCATTGTTATGTTTTGGTTCTTGAGATTTATAGGCAGCACACAGTTACTCATCTCTGGTTTCTGAAAAGACTGAAGTTTCAAGAATTAGAAGCTGCATTTAACTTACAATTCTTGGGAATCTGCTTTATTTTGTAGACTGATTTCTCATAAATTTATCATGCAATATCAGGGATAATCTGAAGGATTAGAGTTTAGAGATTCATGAGTTACTTATAGTTCACAATAAGGGCAATTTTAACATCACTTGTTGAGTTATTTACTTGGTGTTTGACAATACATTTAATGTTTTACATTAATCTTTTTTTTTTTTTAACTAACTTGATCTCAATAATATATGTATTGTTGCTATCCACTTCACAGATGGTGAGACTGAGGCTTGGTGGGGAGTGTGTTAAGAAATTGCCTAGTCCAATGCAGACAATCAGCAGTGAAACCGGGATTTGAATCAAGGTAGTCTGACTTTAGAGCCCACATTCCACAAGTTCTCGCATCCATAGCTTGTCTCTCTGACTAGAACTCTTGTCCTGACAGGTGTCTGGAAAGATTACATTCTTTACCTCCTAGGATCTAGGCAGATCACCACAAATGTGACATCAAAATGGCAGATGTCTGGGCTATTTCAGAGGTGATTCCAGAGCAACTTTATTTATTTATTTGGTAGGAAGAATCACTATTAATTGTAATTGAATTTTTAAGTGCAATAATTTGCCAAGTATTCCATACTTATAGTTCCAAGTGTTACAACCTCCAAAACTCTAACAATGCATGCATACATTTATATACACATTCATATATGTGTTTGTGGGTATAAAGGATGAAGTGTATTTGATTTAAAGTTAATTATTTGAATTATTAAGTGTATCAATCCACTGAACTCTTTCCCAGTTGCTCCTAAACCAAGTTGTTCCCAGGAAAATCAACTGAAATTCTTCAAATGATCTCTGAGTGGATCATTTACTTTTCCAAAGAGCTGCTTTGTTGTTGTTCCCAAGAACGATGTTCTGTAACTGCATCTTCTGAATGCTCATGGAATCTTTGTTTTGAAATCAGAAAAGGTTTATTTTATCTATTCACCCATATCTAGGCAGAAATTATCTTAGATTATATTTCAATTTGTAATGACCTGTAGAGGATACTGTACCACCTCTCTTGGCAGCTTATTGCCATTTCTAATAATCTAGATAGTCAGCAGATATTTCCTGATGTGCAATCCACATCTCTCCTGCTGCTTTGGCTCATTCTGCTTGATTGTTATGATACTGATGCTTTCCTATTCATGGTCCTTTTATCAAGGCCAGGAAATCACAGCATTTATTATGGAGTCAATAGTTATGGTCACATTCCAGTTTCCTTAAGTGCCTCCATCTTGAACAGCCCTCTGAGTCCCAATTTTTGTTATGTGGCTGAGGAGCTGTGAGAATGACATCTGTTTGCAAGAATGGGTCCATTGATGGCTGTACACTTGACTCTGAAGATGGCAGTACTCATCCAAATCGAGATTTGAGACTTAAAGAAGCTTGCTTGCACAGCTAGGTTGACCCTCACTTTGTAGGGGAGATGTGGCCATTTGAGAGTAATTGAATGGAATCATGAGCCTGGCATGGCATTTATATAGCATTTTTGTTTATTGAGTATAATTACTATACTCAGCTTTGTATAAAAGCATGGGAGTAATAGGATCAAATTAAGGAAGCTACTTAGCTGGAATAGCAGGGAAGTTCCCTAATGAAGAGATCTGATAGACCATGGAATAGTCTTCCCCAGGAAGGCTGGTCTCATTGAGATGTGGTTACTTACCATGGAACTAAATCGTCCCCCACTGGATGCATCTCAGGCCATTTTCATTTTGGTTTGTGACTTTGATTTGATTGGAAAAGTCTCACATCTGTTGTTGACTACCTAAAACTATGCTTTTCAATTCTAGTTGTGGCAGAATCACCTAGGGAACTTTTTAAAATGCAGATTCTTGGGCCCCATTCCCAGAGATTCTGTTTCATTAGGTTTGGGTGTCTTGGAATCTTCATGTTTACAGCAGTTCCTGGATGATTCTGATGTACATGTGTTGTAACCTCCATTTTAAAAAACAATGAGTTAGGGCCACTTTGGGAAGATTCCCCGTTTTTTAGTAAGTACATCTATACATTTTGATTTATTTTATTCTCATCATAACAGTCCACTTTGTGCCTCACCAGAGTCCTTTTTTACTTGAAGACAAGGATAATATTTGGTGAAAGGCTGGAGGTTGCCTAGAGATATGTCCTGCTCCAAGAAGCCTCCAGCCTCACTCAATCTGGACTTCCCTGACTTTTCTCTGAGGCAGCTTGGTGTAGGGCAATGTTTTCCAAAGTTCTATGGCATGTTAACAGTTATTAGAAAAAAAAAAAAGGGTTAGTATGGGTTGGAGTATGATGACAGCACCCATAAGCATGAGCATCAAGGTCCAGACCTTCCAGAGAGGAGGCTAGAAAAATCTGTGTCATATGCCAAAGTTCTCACCAAGTGGGCAGAGCATTAGCCCAGTGATGTAACTATAGTGTAATTTAGAGAAACCCAAGTATACCATCGGAACAAACATAGTGAAACTGGAACTTGGGAAGAATGATTAAAGGGATCACATACTTGGGACTTATTTCTCTTACATTGGATTTCAGGCTTATAGTACAAAACTAATTCTGGACCATATCCGCTCTTGATGACCAGACTCCTACATCAGCAGTGACAATACGAGCAAAGATTTATTGGGTACTACTTTGTCAGGCTCTGTTCTAAATACTTTATATGTATTATATCAATTCTCAAACTGCACTACAGGGATGAGAAATCTGAGGTAGAGAGAAGCCAAGTAACATTGCCTAAGGTCACACAGCTAATAAATGGTGGTGAATAGACTTGAATTTTTTTTTTTTTTTACAAATAGTTTATTGTCAAATTAGTTTCCACATAACACTCAGTGCTCATCCCCACAAGTGTCCTCCTCTATGCCCATCCCCCCTCCCCCCCACATCCATCAGTCCTCAGTTTTTGTCAGCATTCAAGAGTCTCTCATGGTTTGCCTCTCCCTTTCCCCCACCATTTCCGCCCTTCTTCTCCCCCTTGTTCCTCCTAAACTTGAATTTTTGAAGGTTGACAACAGAGTTGTGCTCTTTTCCACTATACTAGGCTGTGTCTGTTCCACCACAATGACAGTAAAAAGTATAATTGAAATGACAAAGTCACTAGAACTCAGATTTAATATGGTAAAAGAAAGAATTAGTGAACCTGAAAGGAGGTCAGTAGGAATTAACCAGTCTGAAGAACACAGAAGGAAAAAGATGGAAGAAAAATGAGAAGAGCTGCAAAGACCTGTGGGATACTATCATAAATTTCAGCAGACATTTAAACGGAGTCCAGGAAGGAGTAAGAGAGATAAGGGTCCAGAAAAAGTATTTGATAAATAATAAGAGAAAACATCTCAAGTTTGATGGAAAACGGTAGACTACGTAAACCAAAAGCTCAGTAAACCCAAAGTAAGATAAATACCTATACACGTCATAGTCTATTAAAGATGAAGACAAAATCTTGAGATCAACAGGGGAAAAACAGCTGACAATATACAGAGGAATGTCAATGTGATTTATGGCCAACTTATCACCAGAAAATGATAGTCAGAGGACAATGGAATCACATTTGCAAAGTGCTGGAACAAACTGTCAGCCAATGGTTTTATATCTAGCAAACCTATCCTTCAAAAATGAAGGCAAAATAAAAGCAATCTTAGATAAACATAGATTGAGGGAAATTGCTGTTAACTAACTTGCCTTATTAGGAATACTAAAGGTTGTCCTTCAGGCTGAAAGGAAATTATAACAGATGGTAACGGAAATCCACAGCAAGAACTAAGAGCAAAAGAAACATGGTAACATGGTAAACATGTGAGTTAATTATGAAAGACTCTTTAAATATATTTTTCTCATTTTCTCTAAAGGATAGATTTTATGAAGTAATAATTATAATTTGTGTTCTTAATATTAGACAACATTGAATCCAGGACCCAAACCATTAAATTAGTCTAAGAAGGACACCTTTTAATGCTATTTTTAAAAAAATGTTTGTTCATTTTTGAGAGAGAGAGAGAGAGAGAGAGAGAGCAAGCTGGGGAAAGGTAGAGAGAGAGGGAGACATAGAATCTGAATCAGGCTCTAGGCTCTGAGCTGTCAGCATAGAGCCCGATGTGGGCCTTGAACTCACAAACTAGGAGATCATGTCCTAGGCTGAAATCAGATACTTAACTGACTGAGCCACCCAGGTGCTCCAATAAATGCTATTTTTAAATGAAGATCTAAGAAGTATACCTATTTATGGCATCACATTCATAAGATAGAAACTACAAAAATTACAAGGAGATTTACACAGTTGCAGAAGTTATTTGTTGAACCTGTTTCAATCCATGACAGACATAATACATAAAAGATAAATGATGGTATAAGTTTTTATGAATGTTTGAGGGGCACTTGAAAAGAGCATTCTCTATTTGTAAGGGATAAGATTTGATCTGTATATACTTTTTATAGAATTTTTAAAAAATAGTTTATTGTCAAGTTGGTTTCCATGTAACACCCAATGCTCATCCCCACAAGTGCCCTCCTCCATGCCCATCACCCACCTTCCCCTCCCCCCAACCCCAATCAGCCCTCAGTTTGTTCTCGGCATTCAAGAGTCTCTCATGGTTTGCCTCTCTCCCTCTCCCCCACTATTTTTCCCCTTCTCCCCCATGGTCCTCCATTAAGTTCCTCCTAATCCTCCTATACATGCAAACATATGGTATCTGTCCTTCTCTGCCTGACTTTTTCACGCAGCTTAACACCCTCAAGTTCTATCCATGTTGCTACACATGGCCAGATTTCATTCTTTCTCATTGCCATGTAGTATTCCATTGTATACATAAACCACATCTTCTTGATCCATTCATCAGTTGATGGACACTTAGGCTCTTTCCATGTTTTGGCTATTGTTGAGAGTGCTGCTATGAACATTGGGGTACATGTGCCCCTATACTTTTTATAGAATTTTTAAAAGTTTATTTACTTTAAGAGAGAAAGAGAGAAAATCCTAAGCAGGCTTCACACTGTTAGCACAGAGCCTGATTTGGGGCTCAAACTCATGAACTGTGAGATCATGACCTGAGCTGAAACCACGAGTCAGAAGCTTAACTGACTGAGCCACCCAGGTGCCCCTATATTTTTATATAATTGTATTGTAATATATATTTATATTGAATATATTATATAAATGTACTATACTTAAACATTTAAGCTTATTTAATAAATATACACTTTTATCTACTACAAATGCTATAAAGACGTTTTGAAATTCTATCAACAGTGCAGACAACATTCTCTGATCACAGTGCAAACTAGAAATAAATACAGAAAACAAAAATTTCCCACTAGCTAGGTGTGAAAAACAAAACCATATTTAACAACTTAGGTTTAAAAAATCTAAATGGGGCACTCTTGATTTTAGTTCAGGTCATGATCTCACAGCTTTGTGAGTTCAAGCCCCATGTTGGGCTGCACCCTAACAGTGTGGGGTCAGCTTGAGATTACCTCTCTTTGCCTCTTCCTCTGCCTGCCTCTCTCTCTCTCTCAAAAATAAATAAAAACTTAAAAAATTCTGAATGGAAATTGAAGCATATATAGATAATAATAGTTATCAAAATACTACGTATCAGAACTAAGGAGACATAGTTAAAGCAGGGATTAGAGGCAAATTCATAGCCCAAAATACTTATATTAATAATCCAGAAACAATTAAAGTAAATACATTAAGCTTCCCAACAAAGAAATTTAAAAATTTTTAAAGCTTAAGTAGTAGAAAGGATTTAATAAAATAGAAGTGCAAGTTAATGAAATAAAATGTAAGAAACAGTAGAGCCAATATATAAAACATGAGTTTATTATGGATAAAAATAACAAAATAGATGACTTATTAACTAATCTAAGCATTAAAAAAGAAAGCTTAAACATACAAAGTAAAAAAAATAGAAGTAACCATACAGAAGAAATTAGAAGAATCACGGGAGGCTACTTTGCTCAATTTCTTGCAAATAAACTTGACACCTCAGTGAAATGGGTTATTTTTGTAGGAACATATAATTGAGCAAAAGAAAGGAAGAGTGCAGCGTTATCCACTGCTCACTCACAACTAGGATGAAATGAGGGAGATCACAGGCTTTCTCCTCAGGCATGGTCTGAGACCTTAAGAGAAGATAGTCAAATGGGCATTGTGTTTTCTCAATAAGTTTCTGATGACTTGATATATTTATTCATCTTCATCTTTATTAATGTGCAGTAACCAGTGAATACTTTCCATTTGCTGAATATGCCCATATAATGATACTTGCTGGCATTGCATGTGCCTGCTGGAAGAGTAGCAGCACTATAATATCACACAGCCCCTCACCCACCCCCACCCCAGAGGGGACAACAAACAGATGGGTTTTTAAAAAGATATCTGTGAAATAGATACACATTCACTCAACAGCATTTCTCTAGCATCCCTCTCCCATAATTCTGTCTCCTCCAAGGTTGCTAGGCAACCCAGTAGAAAAATAGCCAAAGCCCTTGTGAAGAGAAGACATGCTTACAATGTCAGAAAAATAAATGTGGACTTGCTCACTTGGGCTTGCCCACAAACTGCCAGGACTTGAGACATAATTCATTTACTAGCAATGATTGCAATTGATCTTGAGGATGGTGAAAACAATTGACCATAATCTACCCAGAGGAGACATGACTCAAACTACCCAGGTGTGAGAGGGGATGCTGCTTTGGTGGTACCTTTTGCCCTTGAAGGGGGATGAATGTTCATTGGTTCCTGCTGAGGCCAGTCTCTGCTTAAGTCTGTGTTAATTCCATTCTTGCAGTTAGCACAGTTTCTATAAAGCCTCTTAGAGCTCATGGTTGTTAACAACCAATCCTCCTCAGGAATTGGTGCTTCATCTCCCCTGGCATTTAGTATATCTCCTTGATTTTAAATGGAACCTGCTTCTGTGGGCATTGGCATGCATATTGTCTCTGGTGGCCCAGGCTCAGATCGCTCTAAGGAAGTGCACAGCCTTCCTACCTGGTATGTATGCCAGGGTCTGCTCACAGTGACAGGTGTTGATATTCAGCTGGTAATTTCCCCCATTAGAGACAATGTGGTAGGATCTGATGATACAATCTGTTCATCTGAGGTCTGCCCTGGTTTTTCCTATCTAGAATATATTACTAACTTTATTGAAACAATAAAAGAATAGATTTGCAATCTGCCCTTTAAATGGTTTTGCTTTGCTAGGAAAAAAAAATCCATAGCAGTCAATTTCTTTTTGTCTATTATAAATTTATTAACAGTGTGTTGTAATTAGGTGCATGGCTTTGCCTTAGAAGACAAATGGTGCTTCTTGAACTGTGACATTAGTCTGATTGTGGTAAAATGACCCATTTGGTTTTACCAGCTGTGACTTTGGAGGGAGCTGAATGACAGAGGATGCATAAAACTCAACAGATGAAAACATTCTCAGCTCATACTCTCTATTGCTGATCCTTCTGCATCCCAAACAAAATACTCTTTGGATTTGCTTGCTAATGTCTTGGTGATCCAAAAAGCACTATGCTTAAGCTGGCTTATCAAATCGGGCCCATATTCCCCCATTAATATGATGTAAATTGCTCTGGCAGATTCTAAAGATGTTGTGTTGTCTAATTAACAAAGAGGAATTCCCAAGTGGGGGAGCAGGCCGGCGTGGTGGTTACAAATGTGCTCTTTGGGATCAGGCTGCCTGCGCTGCAAACCTTCTAACTTCCCTAAGTCTTGGTTTCTTTATCTCTGACACAGGGAATTGTGTGACATGCCTCATGGAATTTATGTGATGGTTAAACCAGTAAGTTCTAAGCACAGTGCTTCTACATAACAAGCTCTTAAGAAATTCAGGATATAGATCCCAGAAATAATATTAGAGTCTGCAGAAAAATGGTCCAGCTGAAGGAGAGTTGTGGGTTCCTGACTGGGCTCGAGAGAATAAAGGGAAGAACCATTATCAGCTCCCTTCAGCCTGCTTCCTATCTAGCACTTGTAAGTATGTTGGTAGGAAAGGGAGCCCAGAAGAGAAGTGAGTTCCCCTTCTGTGGCCATTATCCTGGCAAAAGAGTTTTGAACTATACTGACTTTAATTCTTTTCTGTTCTTAGAGAATTCTTAGAGACAGAGAGACAGGAAAGAGTAAAGAGAAAGTGTCATGCTACCTAACTCTTCACTTTTACAAGCTGACACAGAATTGAAACCATAGAAATGGAAAACCACAAAGAGATTAAGTCCGTGTTTGTGGTCCTATGCCATCACTGGTCCTTGTTTTGGGTGCCTTTTTCTAAGTTTTTATTCCTGCCTGCCATTTATCCCAAGTAAAGTTTTGGCCAATAAGGGTTTACAGTAGAATGCTTTCCAGAACATTCCCATTTCAGTAAGGAACTTCTGGGATAGAAAACAATGAGTCTTAATGAGGAAATTTCATGCACCATGACAAAACAGATTTTTTAAGTAGGGAAAGAAGGTTTCCATTATCTCTTCATTACCTCTGAAATACATCCAGCAAGTGCACCTCATGTCAGAGAGATTACTGTACTTAATTCAGTTGATGATAGCTGGAAGTGGCCTATTGCAAGCCTGAACCAAATTTTTTTAAATCTGGGATTTTATCTAAAAATAAAAAAGAACATCGTAACATGCCAGCATCTCTGTTTTCTCATCACTTCCTTCCTGCACCGGTTATCAGTTTAGTGCTTTTCAGCTCTGACTCTGCCCTTCTTTGGCCTGCTTTGCGATACTGGAGTAGACTCCATAAACATTCCTTCTTTGCCGTATGGCAGATGTCAGGCTTTGTCAGTAGAGGGCACTGGAGGGCCACTGCAGGAGAAACGAGTCCTCTTCCTGGTTTTGCTGTACTTTTTTCTTACTTCTGTGGCTTTTGCCTACCAGTGGCATTTGGGCCATCCAGTGGTGCTCACCCTATGGCAAGTTTTACCAGTACTCTTTGAGTAGCTTCCCCCTTAAGTGTCAAAGGCATCGTGACAGGTGGTTTTCTGTTTGCCAGCCCTGGCTTGTCTCACCTCAGAGAACTTCACTACCTGTGGGCCATAGTCACATCCTTTCCTGTGAGGTCTGAGTCTCAGCCTTGGGATGGGGTCAGGGGCTCTTCTAAATTAGTTTCTTCCTTGGGTAGGTATTGTGTCTCAGCTAGAGGTAGTAGTAGCTCTTTCCCAGTACCTGCTCTTCCTGTATTTGCTCGAGTTCTTTACTCCTCAGTATCTAATCCCCTATTACAAGTAAATACTTATTTACTTTAAATTTTCCCTGTTCAAATTACTAGTGTATTTTCTGCTTTCTGATAGGACCAAATTGATAGATCCTAGAGGATCAGAAGTGATGTATGCAGATGGCGAATTTGGAGAGGCATAGCCCAGCTCCTTTCCCTTCTCCCTTCTTTTGAGAGTCAGCCTGCCCTGGGTGATTGTTCTGAACCTGCTGCCCAGCTCAGAGGCCAAGGCTCTGCCCCTGAGTGTGGACCTATGGTGGTCCAGCCCTGGGCCCAAGACCTGCCAGATAAGTTTGTCTAACTCTGTCTTTCAGTTTTAAAACCCAACTGCCTTCAGATGAAAGTCACATTCTCCAAGATCAGCTCTATTGGTAATAAAGGATTATTTAGGACCCAGTCTGCTGACTGCTTTATCTTATTCCTAAATTAGTACAGAGCCAGACAGGAAGAAGTCCTACTTTTTGTTGTCTCCTCCACCATCACTCTCTAATATTTTCATACAAAACTATTTAAACCAACGTATCCCCAGAAAAATGGATACTTCAGGAAAGCACAGCATGTCTAGCAGGTCTGTTTAGCTTTGCCTGTCTCCTGGCTCACTGTCACATCCCACCATGTATAAAGCTGTCTTTTCTTAAAAACTACCCTAATTGGAGAGTGATTCTGTATCTCCAGAATTCTCAGACACACAATAATATTCACCTTCAATGAGTACAGTCCCACAGAACACACATAAACAGTCCAGGGTTGGGTGATAGGAAAACACTTAGAAAACAACCTGATCTATTTGAAACACCTCTCTTTAAAATAATGAATTAGCAGATTATGCATTTAAAACTATGTGAAAAAAAATAGACTTGAGGCTTCCACTCTGTGCATAGAGAACCACCGAGGAAAAGGGTCATTAGCCAGCCCTTGGGCAAGGTCTGCTTCCCTGATAGAGTGGACATTAGCAGTTGGACTTGATGGCATTGCTGAGTTCTTGTGGAAGAACGGGTGTCAGCAAATGGTCACATTGGCTCGGACAGTGAGGCATGCACCACTTGTCCCCTCCATCATCTCTACTGACATGGTACCTTCTATTATCCTTGACTTTCTCCTGTACTCTACATGCATGGGTGAGCTGCTTGTGTGTCCTGTGTGTTTGCATAAGGAGGGTACAGTGGAGAGAAAGGTACCCCAGTGTGCTTTAGAGAGAGTGAGAAAATATGACTCATGCCTTTTGTGAACATTTGAAATGTTGGTATAATGGCCAAAGATTAGTAAAGTTCTGTAACGTATCCAATATCAAACATAGGCCTGGAGTAATAACCCCTGACATGGGGAACATAATGTCATCTTGAGATTCTTAGATGACCTTTGAAACCGATTCTTGCAGGGCTGAAAAGCCAGAAGAAGTGAGCATCTAGTCACTTACTGATGGTAAATAGTGAAGAATGGGTTTATTATGAGCCCTGTGATTTGATGTGGTAACTTTACATTTTAAGGATTAGCTTAACGTTGCAAATGGTGTTATTTTAGGGACAGAGTCAGGTTAGGTTATTAAGGATCAGAATCAAAAGAATCAGCAAAGTTGGAATTTAAGCACAAATCTTTGCTTTTCTCTTCACTGCTTTTAGTAATTTATTCAGTTATTGTGGAATAAATCATCATAGGTGTTAATCATAAACCCTCTACTTTTGTAGATAGCAGTGATCTAAGGCTGAGATGTGATTGAGGTTCATTTTGTTTTTCTGATGGGATTCAGGACACACTATCCCAAAATATGGGACCTTGAAATGTTGACTATTTCAAGCTGAAGGAATTTGAGAAATGGCATGAGCAGGAATGACTTTCTGACCTTTCTCCAAAGCAAGTCCTAAAACCTTCATGTGAGAGGTACCTTCCCTTTACCCAGAGGAAATGAACATCCTTATCTCTGAAGACAGTGGATACAGAGGGGGGTCTGCGTGACTAGGTCTCGCCGAGATCCCCCAGTTTATCACACTACTCACACTCTCTGTCCTATGCCCTCTTTCCAGGACTCTGCACTCTTCATCAAATCTAGCATAAAAACACTCAGGTTTAGCCATTTCTTCAGGTCTTCATTTCCTTATTAAGGCTTCTATATCATGTAAAAGTTCCATTAAACAAATTTGTATGCTTTTTTCTTATTCATCTGCCCTTTGTCCCAGTCAGGAATTTAAAGGGAATTTACTTCTTCCAGACACCTCTTCATCTGGAGTTCACGTTGCACAGCTCTTCCTCTCTTTTTCCCTGCTTCAAAGGATTGACCCTGATTGGGAGATGCCTTATGTTGGATTCAGCACTTAGCATGTATGTCTTTTCTAACCTGTACCTATCTTTCACATTTACTGAGGGTGCAGTACATAGCGTTGTGATTCTAATTTCTGTATTATTTTCATATCATCTTTTCTGATTTTAAAGAAATACCTTCAACTATTTAATTTTTCCAAGTGATTTCACTTCAGAATTATAGCATATGTACATTTTGAATAAATCTTGGTCTGTGTTCCATAGGTCAAGGTAATTACCCAGAGATACTCACTGTTCAAACCAGGTTGCAGATTCCTGCCAGTGACAGAATGGAACCCAGCAGCAGGGTTCAAAGCCTGACACTGGTGGAGTTGAATAATTCAGAGTTCCCATTCACAGTGCATCCTATGGAGTGGTGACCTAGGAGCACACTCCACAGCCCTGCAGAGCCTTTTCACAGTCACTTCCTCCTCCGCTCTGGAATTGCTCACTGGGCCACCCTCAGAAGATGAGGCAATCAGTGCCTGCTACTTCTGCATTTAAGTTACGTAGTGGGATCCTAAATGTTCAGGGACAACACTTGCTACTCAAGAAGCCTTTTAAAAATTAGAGATCACGTAGGACATGTGGCATGTGTAAACCATTTCAGTCTTGGTTAGTGAAGAAAATAAAAACAGCCTGAATATTCACCAATGAGTGAGTGAATAAACAAACTATAGTATGCTCACATTGCGGAATACTCTTTAAGTGTCAAGTTGGCATGAGATGATCTTTAAGCCATATTATTGAATGGAAAAAAAATAAGTACTGGGACACTTATGTGTAGCATTTAATCCCATTTCCACTATCCCCAATTATAAATATATTCTAAAATTTATATCGTATTTATTAAATTATATACTTATAGCACAGCAAAAACTGTATGTATTTATAGAAAATAATAAAAATGCATGTAAAAAGGTCTGAAGGAATGCAAGCACACTGATATGAGCAAGAGCTTGAGATTGGGGGTGGTAGTGAAGAGGTATTTGGCTTTTTGCTTTCTATTGAAGGAGTGCAGGATGAAACCAGTTTGGCATAAAGATTATTTTGAGTTAAAAGTAATCAAAACCCAGCAGGTGCAGGAAAAGCTCTCTGTCTCTCCATCAACTGCCTCAGTTTACATTGGAAAGGAGAGCCTATCTATGAAAAGAGACTCCCCTTTACCTAAGAAATGATCTGCATAATAGGCAAATTTTCAAATGTTACCTCTCACCTCCTTGCCAACAGTCGGGGTCCCCACTTTGTATCTCCAGGCTCCTAGCCCTCTCCTTAGCTCATAGAAGCTTCATGTTGCCTCACTGTCTTTGGAATTCCATGTCTGTGTGGATTCCCCATGCATATGCTATTAAATTTGACTTTCCCCTGTTAATGTGTCTCATGTCAATTGGATTCTAAGTCCAACTAGAAGGACCATAAAGCAGAGGAAGGTCTTCTGCCCTGACACTATGTTCCTGCATTGGGGAGTTTTCTGCATTAAGATGGAATCATGTATTACAAGTAAATATAAACATTTTTAAGTTATTGATTTTGAACAGATAAGATGTGACTTAGGGAGAAAAGCAACTTTGGCTAGAACTAGGTGGTGATACTTAGGGATGAGATGCAGTCACACACCGAAGCATTCAACCTCACAAATGAATCTAAATCTACCAATTGTAGATCAGGATGGCAGCTCTGTTGCTGTGGTTAATACTCTCAGAACAGTTAATTGTGCTCAATGTCTTAGTTTATTGCTTTTATGAGTAAATAAATAGAATACTATTTTTTTTAAATTTTTTAATGTTTTATTTCTGACAGAGAGAGAGAGACAGACAGACAGCGTGAGCAGAGGAGAGTCAGAGAGAGAAGGACACACAGAATCGGAAGCAGGCTCAAGGCCCTGAGCTAGCTGTCAGCATAGAGCCCAACGTGGGGCTCGAACCCACGAACCGCGTGATCATGACCTGAGCTGAAGTTGGACGCTTAACCAACTGAGCCACCCAGGTGCCCCAATAGAATACTATTTGAACACATTCCCAAGAGTTTATTTAACTGCATGTTAATGATTATTTATTAGTTATTATACTTCAGGCTTTATGTCTTCCTCTCTATATTCTCCCTCTTCCTTAATACCCTTCTCCTCTTTCCAACTGGTGTGTGTACCCAGTTTAGGACAAGCCTTAATGTTAACAACTTCCAGGAAGCTTTTCTTAATTAACTCAGTCTCATTGAAAATTTTTTCACTCAGCAGGTCTATGGTGAGTGTGCTTTAGGGTTTGAGGACTTCATTTTGCACCTTCTAGAGGTGTTGCTTGCTAATTGTTTTTCCGTCATTTTTTCCATATATGTTCTCTTAATTCATCTTCCAATGTAATGGACTCTTCATGAGATAAAAATATAGAAAACAGTGAGGAGTATTGGCATTGAAATAAAACTATCTGTTTAAAACCTAGGCCTTTCACTTTCTGTGTGGAAGATGTTTCCAAGAAAATTTCTTAAACCCACCATGCATATGTGTATAGTGGTTCTGACATCAGATAATGTCTGTAATGCAGTTTTAATCATGATTTATTTCTTCCTTTTGGTCAAATATGTTCAGGGATATGGGGGCATTGAGGCTTCAAAAGCAGAGAGATGAGGCTCATATTTGTCAAATCCAACCCAAATCACCAGCCAAAGGGATTCCTCTGTTCCTCAAACCCTGCTTATGTGAAAAATATAGTTGGAATTTGCTCACATCTAAAGGAGCTGTTTTGCTTTGTCTAATTTTGTGCTACTTTGGGGACCAAGTCATATTTTGTCCTGGCATCATGTCTTGGCTTACTTATTAGTAGATGTATGTTGGTGTGCCTTCACTCATGTAGTTCGTTCAGCAAAAATTTATGGAGTGCTCCTGTGCTGGGTACTAAAGATGCATATGAAGCATAAGTAGGAGCATGCCAGGTAGACAAATTGGGGATAGCACTCTAAATGGAAGGTCCAGCATATGCAAAGGCCCTGAGGTATGAAATAATAGGACTTGCTTTCGGAGCTACAAGTACTGTGCAATACACTACTGTATCATCAGGTGCACATGGGGATGTGATTTGAGGTAAGGTTGGATAGATGGACAGGCAAGGCCATTTGTATATCATGCAGAGGATTTGAGGATTTTTTTGTTTTTTGTTTTTTTATCATGCTGGCAGTGTGGCTCTACTGAAGTATTTTGAGCAAGAAAATAACAAGGTTAGATTTGTATGTTATAAAGAAATTTTAGCTGCCAAGTGCAAGATGGATTCGAGAGAGTTGAGGATAGATGGATGGAGGAAAAGGAGACTACTGGAGTAGTCTGGGTGTGAGATGATAAATGACTGAACTAGGACATGAAAGAGGAGATGAGGTGATTAGAAAGGAATTTAAGGGAGCAGAATTGATAGGACTTGGTGCTCAATTGATATGTTAGTTTTCTATTGCTGTCATAACAGATTACCACAAATGTAGCAGCTTAATGTAGCACAAGTTTATTACCTTCTAGTTCTATAGGTTAGAAACATAACCTAGATCTCACTGGACTAAAATCAGGGTGTTGGCAAGGCTGCACCCCTTACTGAAGGCTCTAGGGGAACATTGGTTTCCTTGTTCATTCTGGTTATTAGCAGATTTCAGTTCCTTGCATTTGTAGAATTGAAGTCCCGTTTCCTTGCTGGGTATCAACAGAAGCCCATTCCTATCTTTCAGGGGCCATATGCATTCTTGGGCACCTTACACCCTTTCCCTGCCTTCAAAGCCAACAATGGGAGAGTCCTATTCATATTTTGTATCTCTCCTTCCTCTTCTTTCCTTCTGCCTCTTTTTTCTGTTTTAAAAGACTAGAGATTGAATTGAGCCCATCCACATAATTCAAGGTAACCCTTCATGTCCTTAGCCTTAACCATAATAGCAAAGTCCCTTTTGCCATGGAAGGTAGGTAGCGTGTTCATGGAGTATGAACCTATGAACATAGTCCACATAGAATGTGAACTTCTCTGGGGGAGTCATTATTCTGCTTTCTCCAACTGAATGTAGAGTTATGGGAGAGGATAGAACCCGTTTCTGACTTCAACCAAGAGGAATTCAGATTTGGGGGAAGAAGAAAAGTTTGGTTTTGAACATGCTGACTTCAAGATGCCCTTGGGATATTAAAATGGAACATCTAGTGAGTATTTGGATGACCGGCCAAAAGGCAGAGGAGAAAGCAAGACAGGAGATAGAGATTAGAGACCTGCTGACATATAGTGAGCCATCAGTGAATTTGTAGAATGGGAAGAGAATAGGGCCAAAAGCAGAATTCTAGGACCAATAATATTCTGGGTGCATCAGATTAGGAAGTACTCACAAAAGGAACTCAAGAATAGCCTATGGGGTCTCAGTTTCTTGTGGCACATTCCTTCCTTCCTCCTCTACCCGGCCTGTTTTCATTCCCAGTTTTCT
Organism: Crocuta crocuta; assembly: GCF_008692635.1. Classification (NCBI taxonomy): domain Eukaryota; kingdom Metazoa; phylum Chordata; class Mammalia; order Carnivora; family Hyaenidae; genus Crocuta; species Crocuta crocuta. The sequence continues at coordinate 4,584,343 of NW_027551572.1, forward strand.
GCCTACTCGTAGTATCTGCTTTTTAAAACTTGAGCTTCCACATTGTGCTCCATGGCCTCTGCCATCTGCCTTGTCATCACGAATCTCTTAGCTTCAGCTCCCATTACTAAACGGCTTCATTCTCTTGTTTGTTTTGTGTTTATTTTTTTAGTTCAAGGTGGGGAAAAAAACCTAAACAGAATCAGGTTGACCCATACTATCATTTTGCATCACGCTATGGCGGAGGCCACCAGTTTAAATTAGGATTGGCTATCCAGACACCAGGTGCCCACCCCAGTCAGCTGCTTCTCTCTTTCAGGAATGAATTCAGCTGGACTATTCAGAAAGCCTCTTCCCACAGAGGCTTTGTGGGTAGAAAGTTAACTTGACCTCCATTGTATTTGCTGGACCCAGAATTACAGTGTCAAAAAAGAGGTAAATGATAGGTTCAGGCCTCTGTTTACCATCACTCCCATTTGCTCCTAGCCTCATGTAGCCTTAATGTGTGTTGTGTGCTGTGTGCTGTGGATCATCTTTATAGAAATTGAATTTGGGGTCCAAATCACAGGAGTAAAATCCAGGCAGGCAAAACTCCGTTCAAATATGGCTTTCCCCTGCTATCCAAAAGTAGAGTGTTCCTATGAAAACTTTCTTAAGCCAAAAATAGCGTAATGTGAAGAAGCAATTGCCATTAACATATATTGAAAAATTTTGGAGCATTTGCAGACCCAAAAGATAAGGCCTTTTAGGCTTTTCCGATGCCTTAGGACATATGTTGCTAAATGGCTGCACAAAATACGTTGAGATGAAGTACAGATACTCACAAACACAGTTTATAGCTATGGCAGCTAGCTGCTGAGAGGCTGAGTATAGTTCCTGGAGGGAAGGAGCCTTGTAGGGCCTCTGGCTGCTGTTTGGCTTGCTGCGAAACAAACACTGAACACTGTGTTTGCTTTTTGACTTTTTTTTCACAGAAGCAAAATGTATGTTTATAAACATTGTCCAAATACAAGCTGGTTATTTAGGTTTACAGTCCTTCTAGTCACTTACCATTCATATATTCTGCAGTCTCTCAGCATCCGTACACGTAAGTGAGTTTGCCTGTGAGTGTGATTATGTGTGAATCACAGCTGTGCACTGACTCTCCCATCACAGTGAACATGAAGCGTCTCATCTCCTTTCAGAAAGAGACCCTCTGGGTGGGGTTGCAGCTTGCATCTATGGTGTTGACAGAAGCCAAAAAGGGACCATTGTTACTATTTGGTGCTCCTCCTCCCGGATGGCGAGAGGCAGGAATTTATATTGCCAGTGCAAACAAAGTACCACAAAGCCTTCAAATTCCTTTTAGATTTCATTACACACAGATAATAATCTTTCACAAGATCTCTATTTACTGAACCTAAGTATGATGGATCGACTCCAGGAAAGGCAGCGCACCTACCTACAAGGTCAAATGAGCTTTTCTGAAACCAAATTCCGATGATGCCGAGCTTCAAAGAAGCTGTTTCCTTGTATGGGGTTCATGTGAGGTGAGCAGGGATTGGTGATGGCCTGGGTGAGCGGTGATCTCTCGCCACTCTCCTCTCTGCCCTACGGAGGTTCAGGCCAACTCATAAAGCGTAGTCCCAGCCTATAGTTCCTGCTGATAGCTGGGCTGAAAACAGGAAAGTGCAGTGTTCTGTACACAAGAGAGGACACTCGCCGTCCATCTCACCAGTGGACCCTTGCTGGGTCATTCTTTAATTGCAGCAGAGGGCTGTCCCTTCATGCTCAGCTGGCCAATGTTGAGTCCACTAGGACTGTTTTAATCAGGTCTGTTGATTCTGTCTACAAGTGACTTCTTGGTCACGGTTAACTGCTTTAGGGGTGAATTAAGTCTATTAGACAGTAAATTGCTTAAGCAGCTCTTCTCTGTGGAACTGATCTCAGTGAGAACAGAGTAAGCAAAAAACCTAAGAAGCGCAAGGGAAGTTCAAGTTCTGGAAAGGGCTCTAGAGATGATGTAGCATAACCTCACAAGGAGATGATAGGCTGAGGCCTCAAGCAGCTGGAGCCAGTAAGAACAGGTCAGCCACATTAGCAGTGAAGTGGAAGTTATGTGATGGTACTGTTATTATTTAATAAAATGCAAGGGAAAGATGAAGGCAAATATTGTTGAATTAAATGAACTGGGATAGAGGCAGCCTCCAAAATAACTGAAGGGCAACCTTCAGCTACTAACTCTTTCTAGGTGGTCACACAGATAATTTCCCTTTGGGTCTTTGAATCAGAAGATCTAAAAGATAATTAAATTCTTATGCAGAACAGGGAAATCCTATGATTCCTCTCTTATCATTCTTTCTTCCCTCATGTTCTCTCTCTCCAGATCCAAAAGAATCATATAGTCTAGTCTCAAAATATTACTCATGTTCTTTGAACCTGCCAGACTTTTTTACAGTTCTGTGACTTGGTACATGTTGTTTTCTAAGCCTGTAGTGGCTTCCCTTTCCTTGTCTATCTTGAAAATTCCAACCTACTCATCAGGGGCCAGCATAAGTTCATCTTTTCTGTAAAGTCTTCTGGAGGGTGCCTGGGTGGCTCAGTCAGTTAAGCGTCCGACTTTGGCTCAGGTCATGATTTTGCTGTTTGTGGGTTTAAGCCCTGCATTGGGTTCTGTGCTGACAGCTCGGAGCCTGGAGCCTGTTTCAGATTCTGTGTCTCCCTCTCTCTCTGCCCCTCCCCTACTTATGTTCTGTCTCTCTCTCTAAAAAATAAATAAACTATAAAAAAAAGTCTTCTGGGACTCACCAGATTCGGTAAGTTATTCCTTAATTATGCTTCCATATGTCTTTGTTTATTTCTCTATCATTTATCAACTTATGTTCTAATCATATGATAGGATAATACTCTGAAATACTATTGGCTCATTTAGGATTAATTGCATTATAACAATGGTTTAAAAAGATGGAAGTTTACTTCTCTCTCCTGTTAAGGAAGACTAAGAGGAAGCAGTCTAGAGCTAGTACAGCAGCTTTGCAGTATCATCATGAATCCAGTTTCCTATCTATCTTCTTTTTTTTTAANTCTGAGCTGTCAGCACAGAGCCCAATGCGGGGCTAGAATCCACAAACAGTGAGATAATGACCTGAGCCGAAGTCAGATGCCTCACCGACTGATCCACCCGGGTGCCCCAACCCTATCTATCTTCTTTGCCATACTCAGCTTGTAGCTTTCATTTTCAAGTTTACCTCACTTCCAAAATGGCTACCTAAGCTCCAGCCATCACATCCATACTCCAGGAAATAGCAAGGGGAAAGAAGGAAGATGTATTGTCTCCTTTCTTTTAAGAAAGCTTCCTGGGAACACTCTAGAACAATTTTAGTTATATATAATTGGCCTGAACAATTATATCAGTCACATGGACACACCTAGCAGCAAGAAACTCAGGAAAATGTAGTCTTTATGTGGTAGCATTATGTCAGAATAAAAATTGTACTTAAGGAAATGAGAGGAGAATGGGTGTTGAGAGGCATGTTGCAATCACATTATCTAATACATTTTTTAAAAAATTCCTGTCATTCTTGCTGCTGCTCATTCCTCTACCTATTGAAGCTAAGCAATCTATGGTTTTAGGAGGCAGTTAGAGCCCAGGTGAAAACAAGAGTAAGATGTATAATGGGTTTAAGATATACAGTGATAATTCAGATGTGCAGAAATGTAACTTTCTCCATTTGCTGAACTTGATTTGTCCAGAAGCCCCTACTTTGATTTATGGCTAGAAAAGAAAATTCTTACCAATTAAAGGTAATGTCACTTCTGTTTTAAAATGTAATCTTTTTGGGGATTCTTGATGACAGAGAACAAACTGAGGATTGATGGAGGGAGTTGGGTGGGAGGGATGGGCTAAATGGGTGATGAGTGCACTTGTTATGATGAGCCTTGGGTGTTATATGTAAGTGATGAATCACTACGTTCTACTCCTGAAACTGATACCACACTATGTGTTAATTAACTAGAACTTAAATAAAAATTTGAAAGAAAAAAAAAAAAAAAGAAAACTCTGAGTAACATTCAGCCAAATAAATGCAGGTCTCTTACAGTCCCTTTATTCTACATGATGGTCTGGTTACCAGAATCTTTCTGCAGCTCTCTAGTTTTCTTGGACCTCCAATACGTAGTTATGTTAGATGTCTGTCACCCTCTCTACCCAGGGACCCCATAGGTCTGGAGCACTGTCTTAGCTGTTTTGCTTTTCCCAGTGCCTATTCCAGAAGTTAACATACAGGCAATAGTTAAAAATTTGATGAATTTGAGTGTACTTTAAACACATCACATAATTAATTCAAATGGTAACATAATGATCTGCAAATCCTTGTAAAATTTCTCTAAAGCCCCGAGTGCTAGGGTTATAGCATTCTTTCTTATGGCATTAATAATACTCAGCTCTCAGTGATGGTGGTTGTGTGCTCCCCCCTCATCAGGGTCCGCTCCCTGAGGAATGTTCCTGGTCTGTGTAACTTCACAGGTCCTGCTGAAAACTACGAACATAGGTAGGGCTTCAGTCAATGAAAATGAAGGACTAAATGAATAGGGGCTGGCACTTTATAATTTGCCACTAATGAATGAGTCCCATCTTGGAAGAAACAGAATGGATTTTATCAGAGCTATTTAGAACAATATCAGTAAAGACAAGTTGATGTTTTGCCTTTAACTAAACACTTTGTTTTTTTTTTTTTTTTGGTAAAAAAAATTTGCTTTTGTTTTTCAGAAATCCTCCACCTACTTTACTTCATCCAGAAAAATGGTGTGAGGAATTCAACCACTTTATTTCACAGTGAGTATTTCTTCCACTAAAAATTGCTTATCCAGCAAGGCCTTGAACAGTGATTGGAAATCCAAGCTATGGAATTTGCTTGGCGCTAGAAGTTGTTATGCCTCTTAGCATGTTATGACCCAGAATTGGTTCCAGTAAATGATGGAAGATGCCTTTGCAGAGTTTGAAAAATAAGGAGTTCCATTTGACTTTTGGCTGTACTCAGTCCTTCTGATCATGTAGATCACATTTATCTGAGAAGTTACTCTGTCCTGGAGCAAATATTGCCAGTGGTCTTTTTAATAAGGGAAGAGACTCAATGTCTAAAACTGTGATGCCCAGGGTACCTGGGTGGCTCAGTTGGTTAAGCATCCGACTCTTGATTTTGGCTCAGATCATGATACCACAGTTGTGAGACTGAGACCTGCATTGGGCTCTGTGCTGGGCATGGAGCCTGCTTAAGATTCGCATTTTCACTCCCCCTCAGCCCCTCCCTTCTCATGCGTGCGTTCTGTCTCTGTCTATCTCAATCAATCAGTCAATCAACCAATCAGTAAGTAAATAAATAAAATTAAAAATAAAACTGTGATGCCCACACTAGTCGCAGAGAAGAGACAGAAGGTGGCAGCCTCCAACAGAGATCTTGCAGCTTGGAAGATGGACTTTGCTTTAGGATCTGCGGTATGAGAACACAGCTCCAGTCCCCAGTATGACTGAGTAGGCGCAGTAGGATCTCAGACGTGAGGCACTAAAGTGAACAACCCCAGCCAAGGGTTCAAGGTGAGGAGAACACAATAAAAACCCACGTGATGGATGGCACCCTGATGGGAGCTGTGTTACCAGGACCTAGGCAAGGTAGAATGGGACCAAGACAGGAGCAGACCCAATGATAATACCTTTAGGCGACCCTGTGCTGGGATGGCCTGGCCCCTGGTAGAGGATTACGCTGCTCCCAGATCTGGGGAAGATGCTCAGTTTGCTGGAGGGGACGATGTGACCCCAGGCTCGGGGCCTGGTGAACTGTGGGGTCTAGACCAGGCATTACAAGGCATATCCAGTGCAGAGGAACTGGGAAGAGGTGTGCTCAGTGTCTAGCAGATCAAACAAGGTGTTCAGAGGTCATGGAGGAGAAAAGAAGTGCCCCAAATAGCTAATAACCAGAAAGTAGGAAATGGTCAACACAATATTTTCCAACTTCTATCTATGTGCATTTTTAGCTTCCACAAAGAGGCAGGACAATGATGGAAACTGGGTCCCTTGATCATCTTTCTGACTCAGTCACAATATAGATCAATAATTCCTTATCCACAGTTCTAGAATCCAAAGAGCTCTAAAAAATGAAAGTTTTTTTTTGTACTTGATTCATTTAGCTACAAGCCCTGACCTTATGTGATCTGATTTGGTGGCAACACATGACCTGAACTGAAATGAAGCTATTTATAGTCATTATTTATCTCACTCAGTGTGAATATTCATGTGAATTGCTGCAGATATATTAATGTGTTTGATTACAGTGTGCTGCCCCAGATCCTGCTGAGGAATGTTACATAACATACAGTAGATGCACTGGTTTACTTTTCTAAAATTTGATAAAATTCTAAATTCTGAAACCTATTTGACTCCAAGGGTTAGTAGAAAGAGCTGTGAACCTATATTTAATTTTTGTTTCACCCGGAACATAGTTCAAGGTCCTTGAAATTGTTTGCTTGTCCAGCCCCTCCTGGATTTGTGCTGTCTTCTTCAGGAGAGAATGGTAAAGAACTCCAAGCAAGGCCGTACTGGCATGTGACCACCCAGTTCAATGCCAGGGCATTTCCTCACCCCTCCAGTCCCCACTCTGATGTTTCTGCAAAGTCTTCAGAGAACAGAAACAGCCACAACTTAAAGGTAGCAATGTCAGGCCATGGTGAGAGGAACAAGATACAGCCAGAGGGATGGTGCTCACTAGGAGCAGAGGAAGAGGCACTCCCTGGGATTTGGGAGCCAAAGGAGGAGGTCAAGGGAACTGGAGAACTAAAGACACCTTGGTGGGGGCACATTTCAGGTCACCCCAGGGAGAGAAATCCAAGAGCTATGATTCCAAGATTTTTGCTAGCAAGGCTGGATTTAAAGAATTCCTTTTCATTTCATTGCTGCATACAGATTCCCTTGATTGACCTTCTCAAAGCTGTTGGCCTAGAAAAATCTATTACATATTCACAAATATGCCTTCCTATACCAAGCTCTTGTGATGCCTCTAAAATGTGACTTGACTCACCAAATTTTTATCTTCTGTATATTTTTTCAAGAGTGTAATTGTTTTCTTTTAACATTTTAAAAAAATGTTTTATTTATTTCTGAGAGAGTGAGAGAGAGCGTGAACTGGGGAGGGTCAGAGAGAGAGGGAGACACAGAATGCGAAACTGGCTCCAGGCTCTGAGCTAGCTGCCAGCACAGAGCCCGATGCGGGGCTTGAACCCATGAACCCTGTGATCATGACCTGAGCCAAAGTCAGACGCTTAACTGACTGAGCCACCCAGGTGCCCCTCTTTTAACATTTTTTTAAAACATTTTAAATTTATTTTTGAGAGAGAGAGACAGAGTGCGAGTGGGGTACGGGGAGAGAGAGAGGGGAAGACACAGAATCTGAAGCAGGCTCCAGGCTCTGAGCTGTCAGCACAGAGCCAGGTGCAGGGCTTGAACCCACGAATCTTGAGATTATGACCTGAGCCTAAATTGGACACTTAACCAACTGAGCCACCCAGGCGCCCTGTATTTGTGTTCTTAAACCAATCATGGTATTGCTTAGATGGTTTTGGGAATAAAGGTACATAACTGATGATGGGGTTGGGACTTTCAGGGTTAAACAGTATAGAAATCCTCCCACTACTGATTTTTCTGTATGGTAGGTCCTATTATACGTCCATTTAAGTTTGCTTACATGTTCTCCAACTCTGAGATTTCTAGGTGCGCTCATTCTGATTTGCTTTAGATTTAGAAGGGTCTAGATACTAGAGGGAGAACAGAACACAAAAACCGGTGCCTTTCATATGCGTACTATAAGGCACAAAGAAAAGTATCTTGTTGAAACCACAGGAAAGGAAGAGTCTGAAAAGGTTCTAATGAACCAAAGAAGGTAAATAGAAATTAAGTGATTGTGTGCTTTACTACTAATTTAAGATATGGAAAAATATCATCAATCTTGTCTTTATTTAATGAGTTCTCCTTAATGGTTTTATTAGTGAAAATATTCTATATTATAGTTGTTCATAGAGTCTTTCCTGACTTCAGCCCCCAATCCTGCTTTTCCCAAAACATCTTAGATTCCTCAACCATGAATTCTTTTTTTTACAAGATTGTTAGAAAGGTGAGTCTCAGGATTAGAGACTAATTATTCTATTTTATATATTTAGGTAGAAAGCTGCCCATGATTCCCGAATAAAAACCTTGGCTTCATAGGTGAGCCTGTGTACCCTAGGCTGCCATTACTCAGCCTACCAAATGCAATTTGACTTTACTATGTCATTCTGTTTATTCAGACCTCTAATGAAATACAAACAGTGACACTCACTGAGTTAGAAATGTCTGTTTAAAAAGAGAGCCTTCGTTTGTTTTTATACTTATCTTGCCCATACTGGGAGGAGGAGGACAGAGGATTAAAACTTTCAGATTACAAACTTTTCATTATTGGTGGGACTGGGGTGGAAAAGATGATTTTCTCATAAATTTAGGTAAGGTGTTTTTAGCTTGAATTATTCAGTTAATTGCTTCAATTCCCGTTGTATATTGAAAACAATGCATTGTATTAAAAAAACGAATTCTTTCTAAAGAGCAAACAGGACTAAAATTCTTTCACAGGTTTAAAACTTTTAATACCCTATCCTCATGTGACTATTAAATCATAGCAGAGGCGATTCAGTAATTCTGATCTTTCTTGATCCATGTTGGTCTCCACTTACCGAAGGACCTATATGGCTTCTCATTGATTGCTGCAGTAGTCTGAAGGGATTAGCCTGGCTGTAGCTAGTGATTATAGCTGCGTAGACAGGGGACAGGGTGTGTGTGGGGGTGGGGGGGGGAGGCAGGGTAATGAGAGAGGGAATGATTATGAATGTGCATGAGGTAGCAGGGAGGAGGGGACAGCATGAGTGCTGGGATGTGGCTTGGTGTTTTTCAGGTTTCCAGCCTTAATTTGGAGATGCTAGGAGAGATTTTAAGAGAGTCTGAAATCGTATTAGTAAACACGTATTGGAGTTTTAAAAAAAGAAAAGAAACATCAGTTTTGTTCTGAACCTTTGGTCGTTGGTGATAGCTGACTCATTTGTATGAGTTAGTTATGCATTTGTCAAAGCATGACTCCTGACAGCTTAGTTATGATAAATTAAACATGATGCTCACATAAATTCTACACTGCTTTTTATCCATATGCTAAGGACCCTGCTGGATGTTTTTTTGTCACCTCTGTAATGTGTGTGGCTTTGTAGAGATTTCATTATCAGCCCTTTCCCCAGTGGCTACAGCTATTTGCATAACACGTTTATCTGGTTCAAGTTTCCGCCAGACTTCAGTTTTGTCAGGAGGCTCCATTCAGAAGTAGCCTTTGGACCAGATAACAGTAATTTTCCTTGGCCAACTTCACCTTCATCCTGAAGGATGTCTTCCTCCCCCACCCCCACTCCCCCTCCATTCAAACTAATTTCAAGTTTTTAGACTAAGCTGTAATACTTTGTGAATTATTGGCTAATAGGTATCTGTGAACTATGCTTTTTCATTTTGCCTTTAAAACTTTTGGGGTTTTGTTAGGAATTAATTTTAGGACTTTATCGTCCGTAGCTCTTGAGCTGATTAGCGAGACAGTAAAGAAGGATTTGTCTCAGGCAAGGACAGATCTATCAGGAGCACCATGGCTGTTCAGCTAAGGCTTTAGTGAGGACTCAAACCATATGGTCTCCTGCACACACTGCTTTCTTGGGGTGGCTGGTTTGAGTGGCTAAGCATGCAGGTCTGTCCCTTTTCCAAGGTGAACTTTGTGGCCCAGCCTTGCCATTTAGCCATGAAATGCAGAGGCAGCCTTTCCTGTCCCTCCAAATGACATTCAAATGGCTACAAGCAGTTGTACTGCATGGTAACAAGGTGAGATCACTCTAAGCTACAAAACTGCTAAAACTAAATGGGCATTTGCATAAATTCATTCCTTAAAAATTGAAACTCAGAACTGGAACACTGGCTTTTCTCTAGGCCTGAACCATTTTGGGGTGGTTGCTTCCTTTTCATTGGTTGTATTTCCTTGAAGGCAACCACTCTTAGCTCTTTGTCATCCTGCATTTTGTGGGAGCTTAATTCTACATGGTTTTTATAATGTCAGCAAACAACACACTTGGAATGATAAATGTCCTAACTCAGTGATTGATTAAGCTCCACAAATACTCTTGGCTTTTTAAGTCTTGTTACATTCTCAGGTGGCCATGCAAAGGGTTAATATTTCCCGGAGGAGGATACAATAACCTTTATTTACATTACTTCACAAATTGGTACTATTAATTAAAATGAGCAGTGGTATCTCCAGTGACAGATTGTCTCCATTTTAGATTTATTTAGCCAATGATTAGCTATTATGTCTTCTTGAATTAATTAGCATCTCTTGAGCTTCAGGGAATTAGTGAATTAATAAAAACTCATGAAGAAGCTCAAAATTTAAAAAAATTCCAATTTACCTCCCCCCCGCCCCATTCTTCTCTCTCCTCTTAACATATATTGATCAGTATACTTATAAATGCAACCTAACTTCTTTTTCATTTTGGAAAATTTGGATTTTTTCCTCCTCATAAAAAGAACAAATAAAGCTATGTGTTTCAAGGTTATGTCTCCCTGAAGAGAGTCTAATTTAGATTACCTAACAGATTGTCTGAAGATGTCAAGGGCCTGATTTGATCTCACTTAGACCCTACTTATAAACTCAGCCAATAAAATCTGATTTTCTCATGTAAACCAAGAAGTGGTTCATTATAATTTGAAGTTTGAAATATGGTATGGTATGCACATACATCTGGAATATACTCATATCATGGGAACCTTGGCAGTAAGGGTTTTAGTCTCATCCAAAAGAAGCAAAAGGCACAGTAAAGTGGATAATCCATATTCTAGGCAGCATATTCGATTTATTTACCAACAAATGCTGGGTTTGTATCTCGTGAGAAACCAGACCTGTAGCAGATGTCCTAGAGTTCGCATGAGTGCTTGTAGCACATTGTGTGAGGTGACTTGTACTTAGGGTTAGCCTAGATGATGTTCTGTGTACCCCGTGCTGGTCGGTCTTGTCTTGTCTTGTCTTTCTTTCTCTTTCTTTCTTTTTTTAAATTTGTACTTGAATTGCATAATATAAATCGAAGTGCTGCAGTTAAAGTAAACAGAAGTGATGGTGAGCTCTGCGTTGTGTGTCCATGAACATGGTGTGTGGGGGACAGGAGTAGGGGATGTAGGGACATGGCTCATGGCTCTGCCCACAGTCTGTTCCCCTCCCCCTCTCCCCAGAGTGCCACCTAGCTCATCAAGAAGAGCAGTGTGTGCATTCAGCTGTGTCACCTGCTAGCTGTGCAACTTGGAGGAAGATATTTAACCTCTCTGACCTTTGGTCCTCATTTGTCAAGCTTGAGCAGAAGACCTGCCTCATAGATTCACTGTAAGGATTAAATTATGTATGTGTCTGTGGAACCTGGCAAATAACTCTTACTCATGCCAGGCTCCATTCTCTACGTGTCCTGTAATTCAGGTAGTTCTCATAGTTCTCCTCTCCCTTCTCAACAACAGTACCGCTCCCTCAAACTCAACCTGAGAGCATGTGCTCCAGCAGGGGTCAAAACAGAAGCAGTGCCTGGAGTGCAGACTTACCTTCACTTCTTTGCTCCACAAACAGGCCTATCTCCCACACCTATCCCAGGGCACATCTTGTCTAGGCTGAGTGCCTCTATCTCTGCTACCAGCCAGCCAGAAGTTTCTTCATGGGGAAGGAGCAATGGGACAGGAAATGGATGGCTGGACCCTGGGAGGCAGAATCCACGATGCTTGGCAACTAATGATGGGAGAAGACAGGTGCTACAGGAAAAGGACGAATTAAACATGGGGGTTCCAATATTTTCAGCATGGGAAAGGGTCTTTTTAGAGAATATACGTTGGAGAGATTAAGAGCATTAGACCTGAGATCAGGTTGTACTCTAACATTTCCACTTAGATTTTTGACCTCAAACAAATTACTTCATCTTTCTGAGCCTCAGTTTCCTGATCTGTAAAATGGGAATACTACTATTTATATAATAACCATTTGGGAGTAAGATCAATTCTGTAGTGATAGAAAATCCCAAGTAACAGTGGTTTTAATAAGGTAGGTTCTTATCTTTTTCTTACATGAAATAAGCTGGGAGTTAGGCCACATAGGGACCACTAATCTGGCAGGGCACCTGGCAGCCACCTAGGCTCTTGCCCTCATGCTGCCCTATTAAGTGTGATTTCCATTTCCAAGGGTACCTCATGGGACAAGATGGCTGCTGTGGCTCCAACATTTACCTACTTATTACAGCCAGCTAGAAGGAGAGTAAAAAATGAAAATTTTCTGGCTTTAAGAAAACTTTCTGACAATTTCATGGAGCATATCATTAACTACAACTCAATCACATGGCCACAACTAGCTACAAAGGAAGCTAAGAATGTAGTCTTCTAATAGGGCAGCCCTGAGCCCAGGATAGTACCAGAGCAAGATCCTTCAGTAGAATAGAGAGTGTACAGACAATCTGCAGTCTGCAATCATGCTACCTTATAGAGTGTTGCAAGAATTAAGTGAGATACAGACTGAGAGCACAATAAATGTGAGAAATATTTTAACTCCATAGTGCTACCATCAAAAAAGGTGTGAGAGTCAGGAAAGGCAGCCAATAGAGTCCATGGGGTGATAAGTCACAAGAGACGTGGATCATGAGGAGGGGCAGTCATGATCTCCACTGAGGCTGATCTAGGGCCTGGGGGAAGGATGAGAAAAGTAAGTACAAGTTGAGAGCTTGGAGGGGCCAGGTTGACACCCTTCCTGGATCTTCTCTCTCTCTCTCTCTCTCTCTCTCTCTTTTAAGTTTATTTATTTATTTTTGAGAGGTGAGGGGGGTGCGAAATCAAGCTGGGGGGAAGGACAGAGGAAGAGAGAGAGAGAGAATCCCAAGAAGGCTTTGTGCCCAGTGTGGAGCCCAGTGCAGGGCTTGATCCCAAGACTTTAGGATCGTGACCTGAGCCCAAAATCAAGAGTCAGACGCTCAACCGACTGAGCTATGTAGGTGCCCTCCTGGGTCTTCTCTTAAGGGCTGTGATGTTCCTCTGGTACAGTGTGACATTCCCGGTTTCCTGCCTGATCCTCCACTCCCTGGCTACTGTTGTTCAACTGTGGAATTTCCACAGGCTCTGGTGCAGAAGGAAATCTGGCTCTAGGTCAGTAAGAATTTTAATTAAAAATGGAAATTAAGGCTCATGTCACTAGTACTACATTCTTATAGGCCACTGATTTCTGGCAAGGATAAAAATAACAGACATAGCCTGTTGGCACTAATGAGGAAAGGGCTGATATGGTTTTTTTAATTGATTCAAATTTTATAAGAGTGATATTAAATATAATGAGTAATCATAGATTCTCTTGATCTTCCATCTCCTTTTGGGTGTGTGCAGTTTCTAACTGACCTTCTAGTATTGCAATTTGGAACCTCCTAAGGAAACAAGGGACCTCATCAAATACATGACATAGGTATCATACCAAGTTAATGAAGGCGGGGGGGGGGGATCCCATAATTGATTTCTAATGTGAAGGACTATTGAATGTTTTTGAGAGAATAATTTTATTTAAAAGTCTATATTTTAGGGAATAATGAGAATTCTTGCCTTTAAGAGAAGCCGAAAGCCTAAATTCTTAGGCTCCAGCAGTGTTCCTCATGCTTGTACAGAATGCTTGGTTATGATCAACCCATGTTATGGTTTGAATTGTGTCCCCTAAAACTTCATATGTAGAAGTCCTAACCCTCAATATCCTGGAATATAACCTTATTTGGAAATAGAGCCATTGCAGATGTAATTAGTTAAAATGAGCTCATACTGGAGTAGGCTGGATACCTAAACCAATATAACTGGCATCTTTATAAAAAGGGGAAATTTGGGCACAGATATGCACATAGAGAAAATGCTTTGTGAATATTGGAGTTATGCTGCTATGAGCAAGGAAACACCTAAAACTAGGAGAGAGGCCTGGAACAGATCCTTTGTTAGTGCCTTTGGGGGAACATTCCCCTACCAGCCTTGAGTCTTGATCTCAGATGTCCAGCCTCCAGAGCTGTGAGACAAGAAGTATCTTTTGTTAAACTGCTCAGTTTGTGTTACCTTGTTACAGCAGCCCTAGGAAACTAATACAGTCCATGACTTGGTGGTTATGTGACCTTAACTCATTTAATCTCTCCAAGCCTCTGCTTCCTTAGTTGTGGGTGAGGATAGCAGTATCCACCTGTCTACCAGTGAGGATCAAATGTAAAAAAATAAATATTATAAGTTTATTTATTGTGAGAGAGAGAGAGAGACAGCATGAGTGGAAGAGGGGCAGAGAGTGAGGGAGAGAGAGAGAATCCCAAACAGGTTCTGTGCTGGCAGTACAAAACCATGAGATCATGACCTGAGCTGAAACCAAGAGTCGGATGCTTAACTGACTGAGTCATCCAGGCACCCCAAAATTTTTAATACAGTAGAACATCATCACAAAGTTAAGTATTAGTATTATAGCATAAGACCATAGTGTTTTCTTCCTTATTTGCTTCCTTGTTTCCTTCCTTCTTCCCTTTTATATTTTTAGAACTATGTCTCAGATATTAAGGGTTTATGTTAAATTCTTCAAGTCTATTGCCCAATAGTAAAAGAAGTGTATTACTGTAATTACCAATATTTTCTGGGTTTGTTGAGGACTTCAATAATCAAATACATATTCTGTGCTAGATGTCTTGGTCCTATGTGCCTGTCTGAGAAGAATAAACTATATACAAAGAGATGACAAATTGGTGTCATCTCATATCCCAAGACTGACCATCTGATTGCTAGAATGCTGTGTTAGAAGGATTCTGAGTCTGTGTCCAGAACAGAGGATCATGATCACTTAGTGATATTTTCTATGACCCTGAACTGGATATCTGTCCAAAGGTAGCATATACCTTTGTGGACCTAGAATTCACTTTTTAAAATTATAACCAAGTTCTCTGTTATGTGAAAATCTTTGTTCATGGCAAAACTCATTTAGCCAAGGAAAGCTCACATTCAACCAAATCAAGTGTAGCCTATAAGATACTTGAGAGTTAAAAGTAGCTGTATAAATTTGGGGTTATCTGTATGAGGAGTATAGATAATATTAATTATAAGATTTATTTTTTTAATTAAAAAATTTTAAGTGTTTTATTTATTTCTGAGAGAGAGAGATAGCATGAGCAGGGGAGGGTCAGAGAGAGAGGGAGACACAGAATCCAAAACAGGCTCTAGGCTCTGAGCTGGCAGTCAGCACAAAGCCCGACGTGGGGCTCAAACCCATGATCCATGAGATCATGACCTGAACTGAAGTCGGACGCTTAATTGACTGAGTCACCCAGGTGCCCCAATATTAACAGTAAGATTTATTTAAAGCTTGCTGTGTGTCAGACACAGTGAAATGCACTTTATGGTCATTATTTCAGTGAATCCTAACCTCTGCCATATGAGACAGGTTACTACTAGGAAAGTGAACCTCTTAGAAGATAAGTGACTGTCCTGGTGTCTCACAACTAGAAACTGACAGAGCTAGGATTCAGATCAAGGTCTGTATCATAGTTTGGTATCTGTTCTCAAGCTCATGATGTTGCATGGTGTGTGTGTGTGTGTGTGTGTGTGTGTGTGCACGCAATCTCCCTCCAGGTGAAATTCACATAAATATTGACCATTTTAAAGAGAACCATTCAGTGTCACTTAGCACATTCACAGTGTTGTACAACCATCCCTGTCTAGTTCCAAAACAGAGAATGTATCTTTTTTGCTTTTATCCCCAATACTTGGCATATTTGCTAGCACATGGCAGGAGCTCAGTAAACATCCGTTCCTTTCGAAGAACCAAAAATTGTAGAGCATATACAGCATATGATGGACTTGAGTTAGAAATTGAATGTTAGGACTCATGGTCTTTATAAATCTCTCCTAACTGCAAACATAATAAGGAAAAGAATGTGAGGTGAAAAAAAGTGGTCAAATGCACTCCCCCAACATACTTGCCTAAAGCAAAAATAAAAGTTTAACCACTAGAAACATGGTAGGTTTGTTAAAAGTGGATGATGGAGACATGGTTAGCTATGGATTCTTTTTTGATTGCTTTGAATATATGAAAATGATGTCAAAACAAATCATCCCAGGCAGCTTCTGCTTATTGTGTTCCATCCCCCCCCCATCTCCCTCCTTCACACCACTTGTCCTGTTTTCCACCACCACCTACTCTATCACCTGGTTCACAATTCTAGGAAAAGGTTGAAGAGAAGCCATTTCTGAACCCAGGATTAAGATAAAGACCTAGGTCTTCGTGGCTCATGACGTTTCAGGACCATGGTCAGTGACATGACATTTTGCAAGCTGGCAATTTCCTTCTGATGTAAATATTGCCATGCCAAGGCTGCTTTAGGGGAATATTCATGTGTGAGTGGTGGGAATCAAGATGTGGGGAAGTTTGACACCTATGACCTAGACTTTGATTCCTCTATAAAATAAGAGCAAGGGCACATCTCATAGCTGTTAATCTTGGCCATAGACATTATTAATACATTCTTCACACCAGTAGATATTAATTACCAAAGGAAAACAATATAGGATGGTGGAAAGCAGAAGAAATTATTGGATAACTTTGAATTTGAAGCATCTTTGCCTTTAGATGTTTCCGGGCAAGAATATCTGTCAAAGGGGATCTTTAACTTTATGCTTTTACAAAAATATAACAATGACAGGCCACATATAAAATGGAAAGGCCAGGGATGTCTAGGTGGCTCAATCAGTTGAGCGTCTGACTTCAGTTCAGGTCATGATCTGATGGTTTGTGAGTTTGAGCCCCGTGTCGGGCTCTGTGCTGACAGCTCAGAGCCTGGAGCCTGCCTCGGATTCTGTCTCCCTCTCTCTTTGTCCCTCCCTCACTTGCGCTCTGTCTCTCTTTCTCAAAAATAAATAAACATTAAAAAGATTTTAAATAAAAAAGAAAGGCCAAAAACATTATACTAGGGAAGGAAGGAAGGAATCTAGATACTGAGACAGATCAGAATGGAATGAAAACAAAAATGCTCAGCTAAGCTGAAGTCACAAATCTGCTAAGATTAGAAGCAAGCAGTGATGGCTGGAAGTTTGGCTTCTGTGGATAAAAAGACTATAAGAGGGCTCCAAGGAAGACAGTGTTCAGAGTTGGACTCCTGCCTGCAGCCAGTGTGTGGGGTAGTTCTTGTTGGCTGATAAAAAGAAGCTGAGGAAAAGAATGGGAAAAGGAGAAGTCATATGATCCTGTGCTCTGACTATAGCAATTTCCTCTGTGTTCTCCAACACCTAGGGAAGTGCTGACCATCACCCAGGACTATGGCTCTTAGCCAGCTTTTGCCTGAGAATGGTAGGATAAATAAGTGGCTAGGCCTACTGTTGCCACAGTGATGAGCTCTTTCATATGCCTAGAAAACCATGGGATAGGAACACAAAATGCCATTCTAAAAACTGGCTCTGTGGTCAGAGTGGCTAAAATGAACAAATCAGAAGACTATAGATGCTGGGGAGGATGTAGAGAAACGGGCACCCTCCTACACTGTTGGTGGGAATGTAAACTGATGCCCCTCTGGAAAACAGTGTGGAGGTTCTTCAAAAAAATTAACAATAGAACTCCCCTGTGACCCAGCAATAGCATTCCTAGGAATTTACCCAAAGGATACAGGAGTGCTGATGCATAGGGGCACAGGTACCCCAGTGTTGATAGCAGCACTCTCAACAATAGCCAAAACATGGAAAAAGCCTAAGTGTCCATCAACTGATGAATGAATCAAGAAGATGTGGTTTATGTATACAATGGAATACTATATGGCAATGAGAAAGAATGAAATCTGGCCATGTGTAGCAACGTGGATGGGACTTGAGGGTGTTATGCTGAGCGAAATAAGTCAGGCAGAGAAGGATTAGGAGGAACTTAATGGAGAACCATGGGGAGAAGAAGGGGAAAAATAGTTGGGGAGAGAGAGGGAGGCAAACCATGAGAGACTCTCAAATGCTGAGAACAAACTGAGGCTGATGGGGGTGGGGGGAAAGGGGAAGGTGGGTGATATGCATGGAGGAGGGCACTTGTTGGGATGAGCACTGGGTGTTACATGGAAACCAACTTGACAATAAACTAAGAAAAAATAAATAAGTAAATAAAAACTGGCTCTGTGCTAGAGACCTAGGTAGCCAAGAAGACACAACCCTGAAATCATTACGCTAAGAGAGTAAGCCCAGAGAGAAAATGAGAGGGAAAGGGAAAAATTCTCTTCCTCCCCCTCAGACTGAGCCTGCCAACTGAAATGTCAAAACACACGAACTCTAAGGCTAACAAGGGCAACTCTCTGCCATAACAAATGAAGCATAAGTTCATTTGAAATGAAATAATTTAATAGAATATTCTGAAAGTATAAAATAAGTAACTGTTCACTATAAGAAGGCCAATGATTTAGGGTGAGATAAATCTAAACAGCCATAAAATTCAGGGAGGGCAGTTGTGTTCGGTTCGTGGTTAAGGCATGCATAGATTCTTGTGCTCAAAAAGAGGATAGAGCTACTGGAAAGTTTATAGTTAAGCAGATATTTTAAACATGTAGGATAATGACTAAAATTATAGGGAAACAATGTCTACTTTCTAAACTAACAAAAGATAAAATGGTCTATAGAAAACTTTTATCCAACAGAAGGCAGGAAAGGAGGGAAAAAATTAGAGGGGAAACGTGGTAAGAAGAGATTTCTACCCATATCATAGTACTTTTGAATTATCAGGCAGTTTCCCCAGGGTCTCTAGTCCATGAGCAGTGATATTTAACAATTGGGGGGTGGGGCTAGGGAGCTGATTCATCTCATTTACTGATTTCCATGGTATAAAATACTCCCCCCCACGGCAGCCAATTTCAGGCGACCAATGTAACATCAATCAGTTCACAGAATTCCTGAAAATGTAACAATATCTAGAGAACCTTATGCGTGCGGCCTCCAGCACACCACTGTTTGGGATAGATAGGCTTTTCTGTATGGTCTTCATTCTACATATAATTTTTGATAATAAAAATTACGAAAACATTCTCTGCATTTTGCTTCTTTAACTGAAACCATATGAAAGTTTATTGGGGAAATAGGACTTGGTCTAATTTTGTTATTAGAATATTTATCATACAGTTATTGAAGGATTGTAATTTATGATCCTTGCTTTCAGAGCCAGGTCAATAAATACAGAGATAAATGTCCTCAGCACAATAGAATTTATATCCTCCACATGATAATTGGCCACTGTGTCATACATTCAGTCATTCATCTCATTATCTGATTTCTTGCGCAGGAAGTCCAATATGTATATGATTTAAAAATGTACATTAGCGTGAAACCCATGACCTGTCTAACCTGTTACCTATCCCTTGGTAACGTAGTATACAGTTGTCTTCCTCCAGCAATAGAATCCCACAAAAAGGATTATCCACCTCTTTTTAAAAAAATATTTGTTTATTTTTGAGAGAGAAAGTGTGAGCGGGGGAGGGGCAGAGAGAGAGGGGTACAGAAGACATGAAGTAGACTCCGTGGTGACAGCAGCGAGCCTGATGCGGGGCTGGAACTCACAAACCGCGAGATCATGACCTGAGCCGAAGTCAGACACTCAACCCACTGAGCCACCCAGGCGCCCCTATACACCTTTTTATTTTTTTAAAATACTAGACAGCTATTTAGTTAGAACAGATAGGGGAAATGCCTGAGCTGATATTATTCCTTCTCTTCCTTTTTTCTTTTCCTTTTCTCCTACTTGTGGGGTCCTAGTCCTATTTCTATTCTTTTCTTTTGTATTTTCTTTTCTATTCTTTCCCTTTCTTTCTGTCTCTGTTTCTGTATCTTTCTTTCCCTCTCTGTCTCTCTTTTCCTTCTGGCCTTTTTCACAGAGCACAGGTGACTTGTCCTAGAGTAGGGTGGTGGTAAATGGTATTGAAAGAGCCTCTCATGTCACTGATTTACTACCATGAGTAGACTGAGTAGATGTGTCAACACAAGTCATTCCACATCACTTATCTATGCATGTTACTGAGTTACAGTGGCTTAAAGCTCAGGACACGTGGTAAATCCCAGAGCATGGAAGTAGCATATTTCCAGGAGAGAGAGCGAACAGGGGAATGAAAAAGGAAAACAGAAAAATAACCATTTAGAAACCTATGCATAGAGTTAGTTCACTGACAGTGGGAGTAGGAGCCATCCCAGCCCCCACTCCCTTTAGTTCTCACCCCCTGGGAGCATTTGTTGCCTGCAGTGTCTGTACTTTGCTTTGCAAGGGGTTAATCAGAGGGCCTATTATTCAGCAAATTAAAGGCTTGGCTGCCTGAGAGTTCCTTTCAGAAAGGATTAGGGTCTCTGATAAGGCTTTGATGTAATAGATGGAGCTGTCCTGCTCCTTCATGTTAATGGAAGAGTGTTAAGGACTCCCCAGGCTCTCTTTGGCAGTTGGTGTCTTTACTCATTCCCTTGCCTAAAAAAGAAAAATATTTTATCTTTCAAAAATTTAGTGCTTGAAACAAGGCACTGGATTGACGTCCCCAGGGGGTGAAATCTTCGTTTCTTGGCCTAAAAGCACAGAGGCTCAGCACTAACTGGCTTCCTTGGGTGGCCACTTCCTCAGGAAGAACCGTCTGCCCCAAAGTGCAACAGAAGCAGTCATTTAGGTCTTGCAGTTCATTGCCCTTTTTTTGCTGAGAAATTGTGCCGAAGGATGGCAGGTGACAGGCATGGTGATGGTCTGTGTCCTCAGGAACATAAACCAAGGCTGCCAATAGCTGTGCAAAATCCTGATTTGCATGACATTTACAGCTACTTATTATCTGACAGTAGTTTCTCCAGGCTTTTCTTTCTTTTTTCTTTTTTCATCACATTTAGTATACTTTTCTTTTTGTAATTTATTTTACAGCCAAGTTAGCATGTAGTACAATAATGATTTCAGGAGTAGATTCCTTAATGCCCCTTACCCATTTAGCCCATCCCCGTCCCACAACCCCTCTAGTAACCCTCTGTTTGTTCTCCATATTTAAGAGTCTCTAATGTTTTTGTCCCCCTCCCTGTTTTTATATTATTTTTGCTTCCCTTCTCTTATGTTCATCTGCTTTGTATGTTAAAGTCATATATTTGTCTTCCTCTGACTGATCTCACTTAGCATCATACCTTCTAGTTCAATCCACATAGTTGCAGATGGCAAGATTTCATTCTTTTTTTATTTCTGAGTAATACTCCATTATATATATATACCACATCTTTATCCATTCATCCAACAACAGACATTTGGGCTCTTTCCATACTTTGGTTACTGTTGACAGTGCTGCTATAAACATTGAGGTGCATGTACCCCTTTGAAAAAGCAAACGTGTATCTCTTGGATAAATACCTAGTAGTGCAATTGCTGGGTTATAAGGTAGTTCTATTTTTAATTTTTTGAGAAACCTCCATACTGTTTTCCAGAGTGGCTGCTCCAGTTTTCATTCCCACCAGGAGTGCAAAAGAGATCCTCTTTCTCTGCATCCTCACCAACACCTGTTGTTGCCTGAGTTAATGTTAGCCATTCTGACAGGTGTGAGGGGGTATCTCATTGTGGTTTTGATTTGTATTTCCTTGATGATGAGTGATGTTGAGCATTTTTTTCATGTGTCAGTTGGCTCTGGATGTCTTCTTTGGAGAAATGTCTCTTTATGTCTTTTGCCTATTTCTTCACTGGATCATTTGTTTTTGGGTGTTGAGTTTGGTAAGTTCTTTATAATTTTGGATACTCACCCTTTCTCTGATATGTCATTTGCAAATATCTTCTCCCATTCTGTCACTTGCCTTTTAGTTTTGCTGATTGTTTCCTTCACTGTGCAGAAGCTTTTTATTTTGATGAGATCCCAATAATTCATTTTTGCTTTTGTTTCCCTTGCCTCCAGGGATGTGGTGAATGAGAAGTTGATGCAGCTAAGGTCAAAGAGGTTTTTGCTTGCTTTCTTGTCTAGGATTTTGATGGCTTCCTGTCTTACATTTAGGTCTTTCATCCACTTTGAGTTTATTTTTCTGTATGGCATAAAAAAGTGGTCCAGGTTCATTTTTCTGCATATCACTTTCCAGTTTTCTCAGCACCATTTGCTAAAGAGACTGTCTTTATTCCTTTGGATGTTCGTTTCTTGCTTTGTCAAGGATTAGTTGGCCATACGTTTGTGGGTCCATTTCTGGGTTCTCTATTCTGTTCTATTGATCTGAGTGTTTGTTTTTGTGCCATCTCCAGGCTTTTCAGTAGTGGTTAGGGTATTAATGAAAACCTGGTCTAATTTATTTTCCCCAATTTGATTTTATACCGTCAATAATATTTGTATAATTGGCAATCAGCCAGTGTTTAGTCTGTGTAAATCTTTACCAAAACAAAACAAAACAAAACAAAAACACACATCAAGGGAAGGGTGCTAAATGTGGGCAGACACAATGCCAGCCAGATTATTGAAACTCTTGGCCACTTTTCTTTTCAGTCTAATCTTCCTCTACCCTGGCCTGATATTTTAGTTGGAACCAGTATTGTCATTATTTAAAAAGCAAATTTGACAGTCTTCACTATTTCCGTTCCCACTTGGGCTGTGCTTCAGTCCTCTTCTTGCCCTCGCCCAAGCCCCACCTGTGGGATTAAATTGCTCCTTCCTTTGAGTTGCTTTTCATCCATGGGCTAAATGTTTCAGCAATGTTCTTTCTGTTCTTTGCGGTGAATAGTTCAGTTGACCTTTGAACAATGTGGGGGTTGGAAACACTAACCCTTCACATAGTTGAAAATCTGTATATAACTTTTGATAACCCAAAACTTTACTAATAGCCTACAGCTGACTAGAAGCCTTACTGTTAACATAAAGAGTTGATTAACTCATATTGCATATTATATGTACTATATACTGTACAATACTGACAATATACAATACTGTATATTACTGACAATAAAGTAAACTATAGAAAAATGTTAAAATATAAAGAAAAAAATTCAGAGAAAGTACAATTACAGTATTGTACTGTATTTATTGAAAAAATTCATATATAAGTGGACCCGTGTAGTAAAAATGGTCAATTGTACATGCTAGCTTGACACCCTGCCTTTCCTTTCTTTGATGGATGCCAGCATCTGCATTCAGCATTTTAAGAATCAGGGGACCTGACTGTAACAATTTACCAAGTAACTGATAGATTTAGCTCTGGATTAAGATCAGAGAACTCTGTGCCTCCTTGTATTGGCCACACCGGGAGAATTTTTTTTTACTATATAATTCTTTGGTAAAAGATATCAGTTGGGATTGAAGATAAGAAACAGTTCTGAAACTCATAGCCATGTTTATTGGAGGGAAATAGTATTCACTACCTTATATATAATAATTTCTTTTTTTTTTTTTTTTTNCATATATAGAGTCATTTCTATGAAAGCCCAGGAAACCTGTATTTCTAGTCGCCTTGCCAGTCATCATCATCATATAGTCATAGTTCTACAAGTAGCTAGTCTGTTTTTATATCATGGATTTTAAGAAACATAGAGCAGACTGCATTTTCCCTCTCACATTGGCTGCTACAGAGCCCAGAGTCACATTTGTGGTCACTCTACCAAAGTAATTTATTTGGTACTCTAATTTCTGGTTTTGTTCCCTAATTCACCCTTTGCTTCATTTTTCTCTTCTGCTTATAATTATTTTTTATCTTATTGCATATACCTTAAACAAGTGTTGTAGGGTCCCTTAAATTATTTGTAGAACAAGGTGGAGTTCTTGTTCTTGATTTTGGAGTAAAAATCAATTGTATACATTGGTGGTGGGAATGTAAAATGATGCTGCCACTTTAGAAAACAGTCTTGTAGTTCTTCAGAAGGTTAAACATAAAGTTACCATATGATCCAGCAATACATATCCAAGAGAAATGAAAATATGTGTCCACATAAAAACTTGTATACATTTCCTGATTCTGGGTTAAAGCCAAAAAAACCCCAAACATCCAAACAAATAAAAACTTGTATACAGGAGTCCCCGGGTGGTTCAGTTGGTTAAGTGTCTGGCTCTTCATTTCAGCTCAGGTCATAATCTCACAGTTTATGAGATTGAGCCCTGTGCCAGGCTCTGCACTGACAGCATGGAGCCTGCTTGAGATTCTCTCTCTCTCTCTCTCTGTCTGCCATTTCCGTCTGCTCATGTTCTCTCTCAAAATAAATAAACTAAAAAAAAAAAAAAAAGCTTATATACAAATGTTCATAGCAGCATTGTTCATAATAGCTTAAAAGTAGAATTAACCCAGATGTTTATCAACTGATGAATAGATAAACAAAATGTGTTATATCCATATGATAGAACATTATTTAGCAATAAAAAGGATGCAGTATTGATATGTGCTACAGCAAGGATGAACTTTGAAAGCATTATGCTGAATGAATGAAGCCAGTCACAAAAGACCACATATATAAAAGGAAGTGTCCAAATTAGGCAAATCCATAGAAACAGTAGATTAGTAGTTACCTGGGACTGAAGAGGTTGAGGAAAAATGGGGAGTGACTACTAATGGATTTGGAGTTTCTTTTGGGGGTGATCAAAATATTCAGAAAATTGATTATGATAATGGCTATACAACTGTGTGAATATACTAAACCTTTTTGAATTGTATGCTTTAGAAATGTGAACTGTATGGTATATGAATTATATCAAAGCTGTTAAAAAAGTCATTAATCAACCATAAATTTTATGTAATAGCTTTTGCTGGTTTTCTTACACTTTTAATTTTCACTTAGTGCCAGACATGCACATAGTAGTCAAGCTCACTTATTTTTAGCAGAATCTGCAGCCTGGTTTGAGATTGTGCATTTCTAAGAATAGGGATATCCATCTCCAAAGGATGCAAATTCTCTCCATATTATCTAGTTCAGTTTATTTGAGCCACTAGGCAAAGTCTGTTTGTTCAGCAGATTCCAAGCCTGTGGGCATAAGTACTGTAACTTTATTTCATCTCCTTCATGTCTTTGCATACTCTGTCCCCTCTCTTTTGTCATCTTGTTCTACCTGGTAGTGAAAATAAATGAGCAGAGTGGTCAGAGAAGTAAGAGAATGATGAAGAGATGTAGCATCACTTCAGGCACAGGAAGAGAATGTTTCATGAAGGTGAGGCAGGTCAACAGTGGCCATCAATGACAGCTTGAACAAAGAGGTTGAGTAGAATGAAAAGTAAAAAGAGACCATTGAATTGGTAATATGAAAACCTAAGTTCCTTTGGGAGAGTGCTGGAGTCCAGGTCCAGGGGTCCCTGAAGGATGGATGGTGTTGGAGAGAGAGAGAGAGTGAGGGAGCCCCAAGATTCTTTCTGATCACCAGGCAGTCATCTCTGCCCTGTCGGTTTTGGTGTCTTTATTTATGCGTCAAACATTAACATGGCATCAGAAAATGGAATTTTTACAATGGATAGTTCTCTGTGATAAGATGTTTTTTGGAAAATATATAGAAACAGGTTTTACAGAAATATTCTTGCAGAACTACCCCAATTATAGTGAGGTTAAGTAACTAAGAAAATAACAGGGTGTTCTTAGTGAGAAACAGGATAACATACACATTTTAATAATGCTAAGATTAAGTCATAGGTTAAGTTGTAGATACTCTTATCCATCCCCATCACAGCTGCCAGTGTAAGGAAAGGTGTTTGTGGAATGTAGGCCTTAGGGAAGGGACTGCTATACATCACCAGTTAGCAAAGGTATATGTGGTAACTTATGTTCTGCCCTTATCTGTTCCTTCTCTCTGTTAGGCTCTTTGTCTCTGGGCAAGACTTAACTGTCCAGTTATATTCTTTATGGCACCAGAGAGCCAACCATACCTTAGAATAGCCTCTTTGAGTGCATTTACCTTTGTGTCTAGTTTTTTGTCTATGATTTCTTGAATAGCTAGAGGGCATGAGAAACATTTTTGGTTAGCTGATTTACATGTTGAACTGTATGAACCTCTTGGACTAATGTAACGATAGAAACAGAATTGTATACATAAAGGTCAATCTTTTATGAGTAAGGGTCATTAGCTTGTTTATAGCTCAAGGGTCATTAGCTTGTTTATAGCTCAAGGAAAGTATCGAGGAAAACAGGAGACATGATGTCTGTTTCCATAATCAAAAGAAGAAGTTCCCACAATAGGTTCCTTCACAAGGTGCAATCATCATACCAGGGCCAGAATAAGGGGACAAGTCACTCCCAATACCAATCAACAAGGTACCTTGCAGGTTGGCACTCAAGCAGGAATAATTGAGTGGGGGTGGATATCAGTCGTCATCTAATTTCAAGAGATCGTTCAAACTTGCTTTAACCTCACCAGGAACTTTCTCAACTAGTGTGTCAACTAGTGTGGGCTGAGAATGGCTCCCAACAGGAGAGGTTACATTTAGGTAGTGAAGATAAAAAGTAGATTATTATATTTGCCAAGGTTTAGCTGCAGGTACATCCTGTAAATTTCAGTCTAATTGCCTGAAGATTCCACCAGTGGCCCCTTCTTCCTCTTCTTCTTTTTTTAAGTTTATTTATTTATTTTTGAGAGAGAGTGAGGGGAGGGGTGAGAATCCCAGGCAGGCTCCATTCTCAGCATGAAGATCAACATGAGGCTTGTGGCTGAATCTTACAAACTATGAGATCATGACCTGAGCTGAAATCAAGAGTCTGACTCTTAACTGACTGAGCCACCCAGGCTCCCCTTCTTTTATCATCATTCACTCCTGACTTGTCTTCGTAGCTATAACCATCACCTTTCCCTTCCCGTTTCCTTAATTCAGACTGTATGCTTCCCAAAGGGATCCTCCCCCTTCCCTCCCTCTGATTTACTTCATAATGTGGCACCTGTTTGTTTTTTAAAGAAAAATCTCACTGTGTTATCTCCCTGCTCAAAAAAAACAGTTCAGTGTGGCTAAGAAAGAAAACCTAAGCCTTCTGGGTTCTGGATAAAATGTTCCTGGCCAGATTCTCACCCCTGTCTGTATTACAGCTGCATGGTTCTGTTCTGCCCTGCTTTCATATGGGCCACACATTTTTCCAGTGGGTCTCTATTCCTACTGCACCCCCCCACTTGGGATGCCCCTCTCTTGCACTTCCTGTCAGTATCCCTTTGATACCTTAAGTCCCAAGTGTCATTTCTCACATGAAACACTTGTTCTTAGCTACAGTTGTTTACTTGGCCTGAACTACTTTAGTGCTTACACTTCTCAGCCTTCAATTATTATTATTTATGGTTATGTCTATTTTTCTACTTGTTTATAAATTCCCTGAAGGCTAACCTCTCACTCTCACTCTAGGCATCGTTTCGCCACAAGCACTTGGTGGAGCACCATTCCCAGTAAATACCTAATAAGCATTTGAATGAATCAATAAATTCGTCCCACTGGGTTTACTAAATGGTTCATATATGTAAGTTTGGTATTACCTTGGAAGATAAGTTTCTTATGGAGTCTTATAATATGTTTTGTTTGTTCTATATTCTCCTAGCTCCCACTCTAGTCCTGGGTAGTCCTGAGCTTGTAATACTCAGGTGCTATAAAACTGGTTGTTCATTTCTCATAGGGGATGGCTGGGTGCTATCTATTGCTGCTTCTTGTAAGGAAAAAAATGTTAATACAAATGCATGCAAATGGGAGTTACGAATTTAATTTGGGCAGGGTAGCAAATAGAATCAAGGGAAGGATTAGAATTCATATATCCCCCAGCACTTAAGCCTGGACTAGAAGCAGACCATAACTGTTTGTCGAAATGGAAATTGATTTTTGAATCAAAGAAATTAACCATTCGTTCAAAAACAGGAATGCCTAAGGGCTTGAACTTGAAAATGCCAGAGTTCTTTCCTTTGCTGAATTGTTAGGCCCTCAGAGTCCCCCACTTCCCCAAAACTTTGTAAGTTCTGATCAGGGCATCTGTCAAACAAGAATTTTTTTTCACAGTGGTGGAAATTGCATTGAGAAAAAGTAGCTAATTTATGGACACAGTATTATTCAAGTCTAACTCAAGGAGCCATTGCACATTAACATTTATTTT
This sequence comes from Crocuta crocuta, assembly GCF_008692635.1. Classification (NCBI taxonomy): domain Eukaryota; kingdom Metazoa; phylum Chordata; class Mammalia; order Carnivora; family Hyaenidae; genus Crocuta; species Crocuta crocuta. The sequence goes on from NW_027551572.1 coordinate 4,612,419, forward strand.
TATAGCCCTCATCCTGCTTGGAATTGGGTATGCCATGGCTGTCTTCCCCAAATGGACAGACTTAGGGTATCCCCAGCACCTAGTACAGTGGCTGGTCCATAAGCTGGCGTTTATTGGATGCTCACTATGTGCCAGGCATCGTACATGGATTATCTCATTTACTCCCAACAATGACATTATCACTGCTTTGTAGATGAAGACCCCGAGGCCCAGAAAATTTGATTAACTTGTGTATTAACACATATCCATAAGAAGTAGAGTTAGTTTGACCTCAATCTCTGGTTTTTAACCTATTTATATGATACTGCTGCAATACTAGGCACCAAACATTTTTTTTAAATGAGTGAGTACAGGTGTCACACTTGGGAGAATAATGGGTTTAGAGATTAAGCACATTGTTATTTAAATAATTCAACATACTATTTTAAATATTTAAGATTGATAATATTTAATATATAACCATGTATCATCTGCTATATGAATGTGTAGAGAGAGAGAGAGAGGGAGAATCCCAAGCAGGCCCTACATGGTCAGGATGGAGCCCGACGTGGATCTCAAACTCATGAGCTGTGAGATCATGACCTGAGCTGAAATGAAGAGTCAGACACTTAACCGATTGAGCCACCCAGGTGCCCCTAATAACTTTTTTCAATTGACTTGCCACCATCTAGATTATTTTGACCTGACGCACCCACATTTTCCATACTACTTTTCTCTGAGTTCAGCCATCACTTCCCTCTTTGACAACTCCTCATCTTCCTGGGGTGCTTCAAGTAAATCTTTCCTGAATTTTCACCTGAAGCAAAGACCTTTAAAGGAAACAAAGGCCTGTGCCTGGTTTGCTGGCTGAGTCTAGGGCTGACCTGTGACCAAACCCAGCCCCTTACAGAGGCACGAGAGGAAGTGGCGTGGCTGCGTAGGGCCCTAGGGGAGACTCGGCAGCACCTGCAGGAGCATCCAATGCCTAGCCCCTTGGGAACCAGGAGCGCTGCAGCCTGAGAGCTGGAGGCATCCGGGATTCCCATCACCCAGAGCTCACATCTTTGCCAGCCCTTCAAATCAGATGGTGGGATTTGAACACAGATGAACAGTCCAGTAAGCAAGTCTCCAGGCTGTGCAATGATGTAATGGCTCATTTTGGGGGGGGGGGTGCCCTAACTGAGCTACATGGCTTGAGGTACCTGGAAAAACACTTACTTGCAAAGCGCTCTCCCAACCAAGGAAGAAAGAAACAAAATACAGGAGCAAGAAGGTGGTCACTTGAGGCCACTGGTTACAGTCCGTAAGATTGCCTTAACTGTAGGACACAAATTTTGGGATCTTTCTTGGCTGGGGCATGTCTAGTGGAGGCCATATGCATCCCTGGTCTTTTTACAACTGCCATATGATACTTCAAAAGTACAGATTAAACCGAAGAAGGAAGTGCCAATAACGATCATAATAAAACCACCACCCCTGCCACCATACATTCCACTGGCTTCCCCTTGGATAGCCGTTGTGTCTCCTGAGCCCCATCTAGACTTGATCCTTGGCTCTGGCCTGGTTCCACTTGGTCCTTCTCGTCACTTCACCTCTTTGCCTGGCACTTTGACTTCCTTTTCCTCCTCCCAAATTAATTCTGCCCATTGTTCATAGTATATTCTCTTCCCTTGGTCCCTCCCAGCTATGACCCCAGCAAGTCCCCCAGACAAACAGTGCTTGAGAATCTAGAATTTTTGTTACCACATAACTTTCCTTAAGAACATGGCCACTTAGTCTGGGCTTTTCTGATTATTTACTATTGATCATGGGATCAGAGACATAGTGTGAAGCGAAGAGGACTTGTTCGCAGATGTCACATAGGCAGCAGCTCTGCCTGTTATGGGGCTTTCACACTGCAGCTCTGCCTTAGGTCCTCCAGTCCTGGGCCCTGTTTTTGCATGGGGTCTCTCTCTAGCTGCCCAAGGGCATGTTGTTTAACTCTGGAGGAAGATTCTGTCCCTATCCACCTTAGATTTTATCTTTTGGCTTCCAACCACCCTGTGCTTTTCCTCTAGTTGCCTTCTTCACCTCTGAGTTTTCCCTGGGTGAGAAAAGTTGTTTCTTCTCTGTCTCCAGCCTCAGATTCCAGGAAATGCAATGTTTTTCCCTTTTTGCTTCCCTGTTGGGTTCCTCTGAGCTCACTCTGGACCTTTGGAGCTCTTTGCTTTGTCTAAAGCTGGGGCTGATTTGCTGATTTTCTAAGCCTGCACCAGGGTTCTCCTTGCCCCAGTATTTCAGGCAAGATGGCAGCTGCGCTATTGTCCTGTAGCCCTGTAGTCTTGCTCTTTGTCACACAGAGTCTGTGCCTGTTACCCCTTTCAAAAGGACATTGAGCTTCCTGTTCTAAACCCCTCTGTCCTACAGTCTCAGGGCTTTTTTCTCTTTTAGCGAATACTATTTCTCTCTGATTGATAACCACACGCCTCCCTTGCTGACTAAAGCAAAGGCACTTCTGGTTCTCACTTGTATGTTTCAGGTTAGGACCCCACTTTCTCATCCCAGGTGTGAAGCTGACATTGCCAAGTCCAGCCTTGCCAGCAAGACTTGAAAACACCACCACATGCAATATTTGTCAACTTCATGAAAACTGAAGTGCAGTTAAATATTCCACCAAACGGAGAGGTGATGTTTCACTAAAATAACATATGCATTGTCAAGTTCCTCAGCCTGCCTTCTTTTGAGGCATTAGTCATCTTGGGAAAATGCCTGTGTTTGTCATAGTCCTGTCTTCCAGAATGGAAATTTCCTTCCAAGACAGAGCACCACGGGCTCCAATATTTAACCTATAATTAGTATATCCCCTGGAGGATTTTCTCCTTTTGATGCAGAGGCCTCTTTGTCACTCAGGCTTCTGTGTGACGGTGATAGAACTGCAGGGCAGCAAGATGCATCACGAGGCAGGGATATGTGCGCTCAGATCAAAACTGTTTAGATATCGTGTGCCAGTGCAAACACTTCACAATCTAAACCTGCAGGAAAACAGCGGAAAGTATAAAAGACAGAATATTAAAAAGGAAATGAGAAGAGACATAAATCCCAAGTTTTGATCTAGTTTTGCATGGCATAGGATTGCTTCCCCTCCTGCTTCTCTCACCCAGTTCACCAGTACTTTTAGTTTTTTGAGTTTTCAGCTGCTCTTTATCAAGTGTGTTTTATTCATATAAACATCTGCCTGTGACTATTGATAAATAGCTTCCTCCTGCACGTGTCTGATATTTTGGTTATGAAATGGCAGTTTATGGTGACAAGGCAGCCATGTCTCGACAGTGTTGTCATTTGGCAATGGAAAGAACACGGACCCCGCCAGTTCTAGAGTGTAACGCAGAAGTCCAATCTTATTTCTTGCTAAGAAATGTCTCCTTTTTGCCTGTTTCTGGCAGAAGCTGGGCTGGGGGATCACAGCAAATGGCTGCCACAACCTGTGTTTAATGTGGTGACACTAATGAATTCCGAGAATTAGTCTTCAGCCAGGAAAGTATGATAGAAGGTACTAGAATTTCACATTAGGTAAGGGATTGATTTCCTTCAAAGGTGGAATTTGCTTCCATTTTCTTCTGGTGGACTTTTCTGTCCTGTTCAAACCACCTACCATGGCCTTCTAAATCCAGGGTAAATCCAGGCAATCTATCTCATGGTAGTTTTACATTTTTAATTTTCTTATTTTGTTTCGTCTCTTGGCATAGAGAGAACCACACCTAGACCCAGACTTTAAAAAATGATTTAAAAACACCTGGGAATGAAAGAGCTACTTAAGACTTTTGGAAGAAAGTAGTATCCTTAAATTGAATCCTTGTTTACTTTTTTCCTGAGTAAAAGACTCTGGAAAAAGCTGAACTTGAGGACTGTATTTCCCCAGCTTGAGACACTGACTTCTACAGAAACAACAGCCTACATGTATCTCAAATGTGCTGCTGACAACCCGACGCTCTGGGTGTTTCCCCTGAGTCAGCTGAGAGGAGGACTCTGCCGCCCATTCCGAGGGCCTCGTACTGATTTCTCCCAGCTGTGCTTCCAAGGATGCCATTTGTAGGGCCCTGGTTCCACTGACACAAGAAGGAGTCTGGGGCCAAGTAAGTTTGGACACATGGGCTTAAACAAAAATCAAGCTGTTTTCTTTATCCCAGAAGTTCTAAGAACATTTCATATGTTCAGGTGCATTATAAAACTCCAGACTTACTTGGTTACAGAATCACCAGTGTTTCCCAGACCTTTCTGACCAGTACACTGGTTCCAATTTTCAGTGGAATGTCTTACGTGTTTCACCCAACTCACCCCGTGTTGCCTGGCCCCCACTCCCCATATAGAGGTCAACATTCTCTGCATTCTCTTATAAAAACTCTCACTCCTGGGGTGCCTGGGTGACTCAGTCAGTTGAGCATCTGACTTCGGCTTGGGTCATGATCTGGTGGCTTGTGTGTTCAAGCCCCGCATCAGGCTCTGTGCTGACAGCTAGCTCAGAGCCTGGAGGCTGCTTCAGATTCTGTGTCTCCCTCTGTCTTTCTCTGCTCCTCCCCTGCTTGTGTTCTCATTCTCTCTCTCTCCTTCTGTCTCAAAAATAAATAAATGTTAAAAACTCTCACTCTCTGGCTGGGAGAAAATATTCTGCATCTTGAATTTGCAATTTCCGGTTTAAAAAGCCATCGTGAAATGAGTAAGCATATTATAACTCCTTAGTTTTCAATGTTTATTCTTCCCAAGTCAGGTTGGAGGATTCTATCATGTTTTCTGAAATGACGTGGAGGCTTTCAGGTGTTCTTACGGATCCCAGTAGTCGATTCTCTCTTAATCCACTAAGTCCCTGCCTGGAAGGAGAGTAAGACAGAAATGAAGAGCTGACAGAAGTAAATGATATGAGTTTGGGGTCTTAGGCAATAAAGAATATACCCTAGTTAAAGTTGGAAAAGGGACTAAAACAAAGAATTGTTCTTGGGCTTTCAAAGGAGGAAGTTTAAGGAGCGCGGGGGAATGTTCTGGTGGCCTTCTGAGTTCCTGGCTACACAGCTTGCCCAGTCTGGCTTCTTGCACTGCCCATCCAGTGTTTTGAAATATCTTCTACCTTTTCTCCACCAATTGAGTTCAGTTTCATTCCCAGATTTCCTCCCAAACCTGGCTCACTTCTTACGTCCCCCACTAAGGCTTCCCTGATGGAAATTCCCTGTCCCGCCTACTGTTCTTTATGGCTGCATTTGTGCCATTTAAAATATAGTACAGAGGGGGGAAAGACTCTCCCATCTGAGTCAGAGAATTAGCCTTATCTCTGTAGGACTTGACCTGAACTTCCTCACCTCTTGCAAAAGGGATTAGAATAGACAATCTCAGTCCCTTAGCTTCAAAATCCTATGCTTTTGTGTGATTATTTCTCATTCTGCATATAGAAACAAACACTGGCCTTTGCTGTTTCCTATGTTTCTCTTGTCCTTCCATCTTTCCAATTAGATTGTAGATCCTCAAGGAAAAGGGTCGTAATTCTTTGTGAATTCATTTATTTTGACTAATTCTGGCTGTGTAATAAATGTTTGCTGAACAAATGAAATGATATGATTCCAATGACCTCGAGTTTAGTAATGCATGACTTTCAGCCCTATCTGCTCCTAAGGTAGTACTGTCCTCGGTTATCAGTAAAATAATAATTCCATTTCGGTCTGGCTGTTTGCTCCCCATGAGAAAAAAGTATGCAAAAGTGTTTTAGAATAAGGCTATACCCTCAAGGTCTTCATGCCCTTCGCCTAAAAATCCTCCAGTGCAGCTGGGTATGCCACAACTCTGCTTAGCATTCTTCCCATATATACGCATTTTCAGTTTTGCTGATCCAATGAGATGACATTCAGCCCACTCAGGTCTTACTGAGAGAACGAACAAATTCTTCTGATCATTGCTTCCAGAGAGTAGAATGCCTACTATCTTCATTTTGGGGATCTTCAAGAGACAACAGATCCACTTGTTAGTTTCTTCCCTGTTTGATTATCTCACTTCATTATTTACTTACCGTTTCTCTTACTCCCTCTGTGATATAAAGAGAGCTCATCTCCAAAATACCGAATGATCTAGCAACCTTGGGGGCAACCTTTCTCCCCCACTGGATGCCAAAGTTATGAAATAAGCTATAGCACCTTTAGTTACATTCCCAGACTCCAGCAGAGACCTATTTTCATAAAACTGGAGTATGGGTTTCTTAGCTTCTCTCAAACAGTATCCAAAGAGCTTTCATTATTGAAGCACCAGAAGGACCTTGTTTCTAGGCCTCATGTGGAACACTGTCTCAAGGCACCGACCTGAGGAAGAAGGAAAAGTAGGTTCCATCCCACTTTCCCATTCACGTGCTATGAATTTTCTATTAATGAATGTGGCACCCACCTTCATTCGCAGTCCTGAGTTTACCCATTTGAAGTGTTGGCACTAGTCCATAAACAGTTGAGGGTTGCCCTAGTACTTTTGCTCAATGCAGGAAAGATGTAGTGTGACCTGTCCCATATCACTGGGCAGGCTTGATTCCTGGACTCCCGTACTACCCAAGCCCTCCAAGGCTCTGGGGGTGTGTGTGAAGCCTCAGTGTCCATCTGCAGCAGGAACTCACAGTGGACATAGACTATATTTTAGGAGATTTCATCTACAGACCCTCAAGTCAGGAAGACAGGGCCCCTACACCTGCACTACTGACCCTATAACTACCAGGAGGTTCCTTATTTTCCAGGTGCTTAGGGAAACAACATTTATTTTCCTTTGGTAGTCAACTGTACATCTACAGATGAATATACCTGGAATCCGGGGAAGATTGCTAATATAAAAACATGATCATAGTATTTTTTAAGGATGTGCACTGATTTTTTTTCTCTTTTTGGTAAGAGAACTACGAGATTATACCAAAGCCCCCTGAACCCATAAGAGTCAAATGATTGATTTCTTCCCAATGGCAAGGCAGAGGTGGTCTTTATAATTCTGCAGGCAACAGATTGAAGATAATCTAGATTCTTCTAGCATTTCTAACTGAAAGCTCTAGTTCCAATAGACAGGAAATCCCTTGAATCAGTTCTAAAACTGACTTTTTGGGAAATTAACTGAATATCTTTTCAGGACTAGGAGGCGAGGGATCAGAAAGTGGTTTGAAATGTAAAGTGAAAAGATTAAAGCCATTTTGTAAATCCAACAGTTAAGGATTGTTTTAAGAACTCTGCTTAAATGTTTTGAAAAGACTCTCAAGGTGAAGCTGATTATTCTTACCCTTTGTGAGTACATTTCATTATTTAAAATATTATGTGTTTTAGATGTTGCTGTCCCATCAGTATTGAGAAAACTGGAAACGTTTGTTTCGCACAGTAGCCCGAATGGCTTTTAGAATTTATCCTAAGCTTCCAAAGTGAGCTAAAAACTGATAGCTTAAAAGGGCAGTTGTTGACATTTCCTTCTCCTCTCAGGGACACCAACTCAGAATGAAAATACAATGGTAGTTGGAGGGGTATTCATCAGATTCAATTTCACTAGAAAATTTCATTGTATCAGAATCATCTTTGATAACATAGGGCATGCAGCAAAACGTACTAAATCATTGTTTTCTTTGAAAAGGGCATTTGAATCTGAAACAAAAAAGTGGTTATACCAGTGTGGTTTTAACCAATTAACCACAAAGGAGTTTAAATGCAACCTAAGTTTTACTATTTTCAATGGACTTTTTCCCTGTTTGTGTAATTCCATTCCAGTTCTTCTGAATTATATTGTGGTCCTTTCTTGTTCTGACGTTTTTCTGCTTCTTTAGAAAACATTAGAAATCAAGGTGTTGGACTTTCCCTGTGAAGGTTTCTTGATGATCAGTTTCTTTCCTTGCAAACTCCTGAATGCATTTTCTTTACCATCAAATAGTGGACATTTCACATATTAGAATTTTATTTGAGTGACAGTATATAGTTTTATATGTTTCTAAAATATATGGACTAATCTGCCTGACTCCATTGTAAACATTTCTGCAGTGAAAATTCAGACAGAAAATTCAGTCTTATCAGTCCATTTTTTCAGTGTTTTGAGTACTTCAAATTCACTTAATGGCAAAAATTTATTGTGTTTTCAACATAAAATAGACTTCTGATGTACTGATTAATTCGACTAGCAGAGAATTATTATTTGTTTTTACCTCCTGGTACGTATGAATAAAGAAAGAGCTGTGTAAAGTTAGTGATCAGGTTTTATAAATGAGCTTTTTTGCCTCCTTTCTCTCATATTCACAGAAGAACCAGGTATCTAAATTGTACTTTGGATTGTTGTTGATTTTTGCAAACAGGTGTCTTATTAAGGATTTTGAAAAGCGGCCCTCCGTCACACATCTCCTCGACCACCCATTTATTAAAGAAGCCCACGGGAAGGTTTTATTTCTGCAAAAACAGCTGGCCAAGGTCCTCCAAGACCAGAAGCATCTAAACCCTGTTGTTAAAACTAGGTATGGTACTCATCCTCTTCATGTCTTCCTACTTCCTCTCTCTGGTTATTTATAAGAATGGTATCTCATGTGTTTTGATTTGCTCAGCATTCGTACTGGTAATTATCACATCCCTGCATTTTTGAGAGTTTCATTTACATGACATTAAGTACTCTACACTCAGTAGATGAGATCAGGAGAGCTTTAGAAACAAGTTGTCCATTCGTGCTCTTATGGCTATCATCTCTCAACGGTGCCCTTGTGTTCTAGTTAAACGCCACACACCTATATGTTTATATTTAATATAAATGTGAATTTTAAAAACCAATAGAGGTAGCTGTATGGAAGCAGCCATTGCTGAGATTGTGTGAGAAATCAGTACTTGGCTGTTGCTGATTAGAAAGCAGAAATGTTGGCTGTAAAGCGATTTTGGAAAGATTACAGGTTAAACACTGGAGGATTTTTCTCTAATGTGCTCGGAGACCCTATTCTTTAGTTAAAGACTCCTTAGGGACAATTTAGTATTTTTAAATGATTTTTTCCCCCACAGGCGCTGTCTGTGCTCTCCAGAACAAGTGATTCTCCCTCCCTGCCCTCCTTTTCCAAAGTGTAGATTTTAAGAAATAAACGTTTGTTTTCAGGGACAGTTGCATCAAATGGCATTCCGTGGTGGTCTCTAAGAAATAGATCTTTGGTTTCTGTCCAGAGGGTGGCAGAATTTCTCTTTAACAGAATTTTTAAAAATGCAAATAAATCTGCTTCCCAGCTCAGCAATTATTTGGTTTTTGTAGAACTGGCCAGGATGTAGATAAGCTCTAATCCATTATTAGTAAGAGAACATTCAGAGGACTGGAGGTGAAGAAAATAAAATAGTAGTCACACTTTCTGGAAATATTCATGTATTCTGCAGAACACTGTTTACAAATCAAAAAGCATCCGAACCCTTAGAACTGGAGGCATGGTTTCAAGGTGACTGTCTCTTGCTGATTTTCCCTTCCACCAGCCAGCAAGTTCCCTTTTGGATAGCTCAAAACACATTTTTCCTACTCTTTCTGTCCCCTTTTCCACTGTCATTTGTGTTTCTATGGCTTGCCTACAGGGTAGAGAAATTCTTGTGACTTGGTGCTTTTTTGAAGCAGTAGGAACTTGCGTTTAAGCCCCAGGGAACTAAATCCCTTTTCTTTCCCTGCTTTTGTTCCTGTAAATCAGCCACTGCCCCCAAACCACCCACTTCTTTGCACCACACACAGCACTAGCACCAAAAATGAAGATGAAATCAAATCAAATCAAATAGACCAAGCAAAAAAAACAAACCCAGCACTTAAATGCTCTAAGTTGAATCAGGCCTTTCCTCCTTTTCTCTGTTTGAAATCTACTGCAGAACAATTTCTAAGACTTAGGTTGCAAAGTTATTCAGCTTTTCACATTGGCCTGACTGTGCCTGCCCAGACGTATGTTCTCTTTTTAAAGACTTTCCTTCTTTTACCAAGAAAATCAGACTCCAGTCGCTCTCACCCGCTTCCTCTAATTTCTCTCGATCTTTGTTAACTTCCTTGCTATCAAAAGTCTCATATGGTAGCAAAGTCTTCTCACAGCGTCTTTAGTTTCACTCAGGAGTTTGTATTTCCTTGAAAGTTATTTTTAAAAAAAACCCATAATCACAGATGCCTGGATGGCTCTGTCAGTAGAGTGTGTGACTCTTGATCTCTAGGTTGTGAGTTTGAGCCCCACCTTGGGTGTGGAGATTACTTTAAAAAGAAGTAAATAAATAAAACAACAACAACAACAACAACAAACCCACAACCTCACAAAAGAATCAAAACTTTAAACAGCAGCTTCTTAATAAGAGGTAGGAAAATTAATTCTGAAGGGAACACAATGCTTGTAATTGACACTTAACCTACCACCTTTCTCACGCTGTTACTTCCTTTTAGCAACTGGCAGGGCTTGGCTTCCGAGGTGTTTTTCAAGCCCACCCAGAAAAACTCTCAAATATCATTTGATGCTGGTAATTCAGTGTATTTAAAGTTGTGAGTTTACAAAATAAGGTGGGGGAAACAAAGAAAATTTGAGGTGAGTACATAGATGAGTGAGACAGATACCCAGTTTATCCCTCTTCTTCACAGTTATAGTCACCCGGCAGGCAGTACAGTATGGTGGTTAAAAGCACTGGGTCTGCCAGGTTCGAATCCCAGCTCAGCCAGTTAGGCACAGGTTATTAAATTGTTCTGTTCCGAGGTTTCTTCATCTACAAAACGGGGGTTCTTTTGAGGGTTAAGTGAGTCAGTGCATAAAAAGAATAGCTCTTACTACAAAATTAACTCTCACAGTGTTAGCAATAGTAGAAGTCATATACATGGTCTATTTAATTCAAAGTTCATTTCTGTGCCACACCTCCTCTTGGACTTCTTAATTTGTGTAGATTCATCTCTACTTATCACATGACATCGTGAAAATAAACAGTACTGAGCTACTGAACGTCAAAAATACCAGTTTTATCTAATTTAAAATCTAATTTATTCATTTATTCATTCAGGAGACATTTATATGTGTGCATGTGTCAGGCCCTCTGCTGAACAGAGGGACTACAAAGGCAAATCAGATACAGTTCCTGATAAAGAGCTAATAGTCCAGTGTGTGAAACAGACAAGAATCAGACGAGAACAGCTCAACATGAAAAGTACCTGGATGTTGAAGTACTTCCTAGAACACCTGGGAAGAAAAGACCCCTGGACCTTTGGAGCGTTCTATAGAACAAATAGAGGAGTTGAGGAAAGAGATTATTTTAGGTAGAGGGGAATAATGAGCTGTGAGCAGAGGAGTTGAGGAAAGAGGTTATTTTAGATAGAAGGGAATAATGAGCTGTGAGCAGAGGGCAAAGGCACAGAGACTGAGGAGAGCTTAAGGAATCTGGTGAACAATTAGTTAGCATTACTGGAGCCTGGCATGGAACAGGAGGAGGGAGAAGCATGGCAGGCAGAAGGCAGGTTCTGATGGGCTAAGAAGCTTGGATTTGTTCCTTAGTCACTCAAGGACTAAGTCACTAATCCCTGAAAGCTTTCAAGGGTGCTCCAGGAAGATCATTCTAACTGCAGTGTCGAGAATGTAATGTAGCTGGGCAAGGCGGGAGCCAGAGAAATGAGGGAGCAGGTTGTAACAGTTGCAAATAACAGAGGGTATTAAGATGATGGCATTGTCAGGACTTTGTGGTGGATTGGATGAGAGAGATCAGGGAGAGAGAGAGAGAAGTGTCACAGGGTCTACCCAAGTTAGGCTGCCTCTCTGCCCTGGTTCAGACTGCAATCAAACAGAAATCGTAAGACACTAGGAGACAGAGACTGGTAAAGAAACTTTCTTCCTCTTCCTGTTCTACCAAATGCAATGCCAAGGACTTACAGATATTATACAAAACTTCCAGCTTTCTGTCCAGGGTAGGATTATGCAGTATTCCAAACGGTCCTGGGTCCCCGAGCTGGACATACTTGTTTAGTTTTGAGAGCTAATTCAGAGAAATGAGCCCTAACAGCCTGCAGGGAAAACTAACTGTTCCTGCAAAATCAAGGAATGTTCTATCAACTTCAGTATTTTCTCCAGGGGAGAGAGAAGTTGAAAATTTGAGGGGGAGAAGGCAGGTTTTTAAAGGATTGGGGAAACTTGGACAGAGGAAGGGGAAGATCTGATGTCTAGGGAGACACTGAAAATAAAGAGAGAGAAAGTAATAGAGGAAGCAAGAGGAAGTGGGAACAAAGGCCTAAAAGGAAGACTGGCCTTAGGAGGAACCTCTAGGTTGGGAAAGACACAGAAAGGATTAGATGAAGATATCTAGAAAATTTGAGGGGCAGGGATGGGGGTAAGGAGAGAGAGTCCTATGAGGAAACTCATGTTGAATGCCCTTTATCTTTCAAAAAAAAATTAAGGTGGTCTCAAGGTCTCAAAGCAGGCTGTGGACTCCAGGAAAATGTTAGCTCTGAAATAGCCACTAGGAGAAATATGATAAAGGGCTTATTAAAGATGGACATGATCGATTGCTCAATAGCACAGAAAACCCATGAGGAACTTAATAGCATTCTGTTGTTGTGAAGTTTATCTCTGTTTAGGATAATGCTAATTACCCTGGTGCTCAAGACTGGAGACTGTCTTAGATGAACATGATGGGTAGACAAGGGGGCAAGAGAGCTAAGATGAGTAAGAGAGTATCCTTGGGGTCTTTTTGGGATTTGGAAGAAAGCGAAGCTAGAGTAGCTTTTTAACTTTTGAGGTCTGGTCTAGGTCAGGAGATTGACAGTTACAGTGCACATGAACAGATTCAGTGAGTGGATGGTGAGAAAGGGATTATACAAATTTTGAGAAATAACTGAGAACTAGTCATGACTGAACTTGTGGACATACTTAGTGGCGTTAGAAATAAAAGTGGTTAGTTGACAAGTTGAGGGACCCTGAGATCAGCATGTGGGAAGAATTAACAAAGTGATTGGTGGGAGGTAGGGGGACCAAAGGCTGATACCAAGGGAATGGATAGAGAGAAAGGAGATTGGGGTCAGTTGTTGGAGGAGACGATATACAAAGGATGGTGTGAATTTTATTTTATTTTATTTTATTTTTTAAATATTTTTATTTTTATTTCCAGGAGAGAGAGAGATAGCGTGAGCAGGGGAGGGTCAGAGAGAGAGGGAGTCACAGACTGAAACAGGCTCCAGGCTCTGAGCTGGCAGTCAGCACAGAGCCCGACGCGGGGCTCGAACCCACAAACCGCGAGATCATGACCTAAGCGAAAGTCGGACGCTTAACCGACTAAGCCACCCAGGCGCCCCCGGATGGTGTGAATTTTAAAAGGGAAAGATTGGTAGGGAGAAGTATGGTTTGAAATGCAGAGGGGAGCAGGGAGGAGGCCCCTTCCACTACCTTCTCACAGTGAGTGGGTAGAAGGTGGAGCTAGGGCAGGAGCATTATGGGCAGTGGTGCACTTCAGTTCTGTTGAGATCATTAAGTGTTCAAGAACAAGCTAGGAATCATGGGAGCTTATTCACTATAGAGAAGCAACCACACTGTGCATGAAGAAGGGCTTAGATGGTGAGGCCCCATCTCCCCTCTCCTGGATCTAGGCATTCTAGCTGTGAACATTAGCTAGGGGCTACATTTCTTTTCTTTTTCTTTCTTTTTTTTTTTACTTAATTGTCAGGGATGCTTTTAAACAATTTGGCCACTTCCTTTGTATCAGCTTCCATCGCCTTGACCTTCAGAAGGACTCTTCTCCCAAACCAGTTTTATAAATCCCTGAATTCATCAGCAACATCTGGCATGATACGTCATTATTAAAGTTCAGAGAAGTAGACATGAAAACATATTTGTTTGTTTAATTACTTCACAGAAGTTAGTGGGAGAAGAGCAGAGCCACCGTCTGGAATGTGAGTGGAGGCAGGAGTGTGCTGGGTTGCCTGTGCCATGACTCCCTCCTGCCTTCTAACCTCCCGTCATGGGCTCAACTGCAGGCCTCAGGACAGTTACAAGATCCAGCATGTCTTTCCCCTGTGGGTGGCTTGGGACTTGCTGAAACCACAAATGTTAAGCCCTCAAATGCCAGGGGTCTATTCTAAGTATTATTTGGTAGTGGAATTAAATTGCTGGTTGTTTTCTGCTCTGTTTAATGGATTTTTAGTCTACCCTTGCAATTTGCCTGAGGCTGCTTAAAACAATGACCTCAGCTTTTCTGATTTTCTTTTCAACCTGCAGCAGTGACCTTTAAAAACAGATTTCTCACTGCTTAACTGTCTAGCCCTCCCCAGTGAGCCTTGTTCACTTACTTCCTCTTTTACCTACAAACATGTGTGCACTCACAGACATACTCATCCATATCCACATCCACCATATTACATACACTGATGAGTTCCTGGACTGCTGTGTTAATGAATGACTTCTGAATGATGACTTCATCAAGTGCTGAAGATGTTTGACACATAGGAGGTTAAAGATCTTCCTGTCTTCCTCACAGATATGAAATAAATCCACACCCTGATATCATTAGTATCTGCTGTCTATCTATAGGTCTATAACTGAGTGAATAATATTTAATTTTCTGCTGTTGTCACTGATTCTTGCTGCCTAGAGTAGGTGGGTATATCAAGTTCTGGCTAATATGATTGATAATAAGTTGCTGGTTTATTGGAATTCTGGTCAAAACCATGCTTAGATGAAAAAACAGAGAGATGATACAGTGATTTCCACCCAAACAATTCTATTTTTTAGTCTGTGTATTGTAATGTTTGTTTGATAGATACAAACTTAAGTTCTAGGTCAAGATAGAGCACATGTAGTTAAAGTTCTTTTGGTGGTATCTCCATTCATATTTGACTCTTAGTAAAATGGTGTCACACCTAGATGGCCTGCCATTGTTTTTCTCATTCTAGGTCCATGATTATGTAGTTAAAGTCAAATAAGTTTCTCTTTCATCATCTCTGTTATCAAAGGGGATATTGAAATGTAAATAATGATTTGGAAGAAATAAAATAGTACTCTTTCTCCAGTTTTGAGTAACATTTTCCTCATTATATGGATGGAATCCTTTGAATGTGGTGAAAAGGGAGTTCCTCTGATCTATTCCAACTTGTCAACTTGTCCCTGAACTCTGTCCATGGCCATAGAAGCCTTTGTCTTAGAGTTTTGAGGACTACTACCTTTAAGCCTGGACATTTTTTTTTTTTTTACTCCTTCTCTACCCCTTTTTTCCTCCACCTTCAACAGATTTTATTTCCTTTTGTATCTGGAATCTAGTGGGAGGTTAGTCATTCTCCATTCCTTCCAATTCTCCTCTTGGATGAAGGAGAGGGCTCTGATCCTGAGTGTGGAAGAGCTAAGCGGAGGTATCCTTCACAGTGGACATGTCACTATGTGACTGTCCAAAATACCACCACGATTTCTCAGTGCAGCGTTTAACCTGTTTCACTAGCACATCTCTTGTAATTATTCGACTAAAAAGTTTTATTTCCTTCTCATACTGAGTTTGCCTCAGAGGGCTTCCTAATGCTTTGTTCTTCATCATAGGTGAAGGTGAAGGGAAGAATTCATCCTGCCACACTTTTGTGAGGCTCCTGCGGCCCTGTTTTGACCTACCTGCTTCTACAAGTATAGTTGACAAGAAGAGGCTAAGGGATTAAAGAATCACTTTTGGACAAAATATATGATACTTGTCAATATCTTTCCTAAAGCCAGCACCTAAAGAAGAAGTCTGTAGCCCAGTGATGAGATATTAAAAAGCACTCTCACACACAAATGATTTTAACCATAATGCAGGCAGCAGTACTTCAGGGATTTATTCCAAGAGAATAATCCCCCAGTATCTGAATCAGTTTGGTACCCCTTACAGCTTCTTTCTCACTCATGGACTGTGGCTGAGACGTTCCAAAGTATCCCCCATCCTCTGCCTCATCTGTGCCGGCCTTTGTCTTACAGGAACTCTTAGCTTCTCCCTTTTCCAGCTACTCTTCAGATCCAGTTCTTAATCTCCACCCATTTCCTTGGGCTTGATGTTTCAGACCTGCCCTCATTCCTGCCTTACTTGAGCCAGGAATTCTGACACCAATTCTTCCTTTTCCTGATCCCTCCCCGATCCTACTCACCATCCACCATCTCCCACTAACTCCAAACTTCAAGAACCAGCCCAAGCCAGAGCTTTCAGTTTCTTCCTTTTTAACCACCCACCCCCAACTCCATTTGTCTAGGGAGCCAGACTTGGCAGCTAACATACTTAGAGCCTCATAAAAACATGTAAGAATCTAGTGAAAAGCAGTATGGACTTTGCTGGGATTTGAAAATGTCTTTTGAGCTGGGGCACCTGAATAGCTCAGTCAGTTAGGCATCCCACTTCGGCTCAGGTCATGATCTCTTGGCTTGTGAGTTCGAGTTCCAGCCCCGTGTTGGGTTCTGTGCTGACAGCTCAGAGCCTGGAGCCTGCTTCAGATTCTGTGTCTCCCTCTCTCTCTGCCCGTCCCCTGCTTGCACTCTGTCTCTCTCTTCCTCTCTCAAAAATAAATTAGCATTAAAAAATGTCTTGAGTCATTAAAACTTATACTTTTGATTTAATAAAATGTCTTTTGCTGTTCATCCATCCATGTATCTACCTGTCCCTCTGAGCTTTGGAACATTCAATCCAGGTGCCTTGTAGTTGGAAGTTTGTAATTTTCACATTAAACAAGGAATTCTTCAGCAAAAATTGATAATAGATGCTATTCTTAAGTAAGGCACTAGATGGAGCATGTGAATTTAAAGGAAATTTAAACTGGTAGTTACTGGTGACAACCAGTCATTGAAAGAAAACTAAAAAATTTAAACCAAATTATTCTGATTAATTTGAACTAAAAATAGACAAGTATAAAAAACATAATACTTTTTATGACTCTGTGTAAAATCTAAGATCATAATTTTTAAAAAACAGATAAAATGGAATAAATAATTTTTTCTCTTCAGTAGACCCTCCAAACCCCATAGCCAAAGCAGGAGAATGAAGCAGCTGGCAGGTTTGGAACACTTGCTGGGGAAGGCAGAGCTAGGGCTAACAGATGGGTTTCTTCACTGGTTGAGAAAATGAAGTGGTCTTGATAGAGTGTACCTTGCATCAACATCAATTTCTAGATTGCCAGCTTCAGTTTTGGAAGCAAATAAGCCTAAGGAATTTGACTGCCAGCAAGCATGGGAAGAGGTGATACATGGCTAATCCCAGCAGGTAGAATATTTTAAAAGTTGTTTATAAAATATTATAAGGGGAAGATATTTATGAGAAACCCAGTTTTGTAGACAGCATCTGCATGATTCCTGGAGATTAAATTTGTGGTAGACAGATAGACTGGCATACGGACAGGGTGTAAGAGATAACAGCTTCAATCCTGGTGGTATTACACTGTACGTATTCACCTTGAAAGTCACAGCTTTCTCTAGCATTTATTTTTTGGTGATGTGTCTGAGGTTTTGTCAGTCTGTCCAGGTTTGGTTGGCTGTAAAAATGTCATCTAGCACGAAGCTTGACATCCCTGTATGCAGTTCAGGCTGCTTTTAAGTTCAGGTCAGGAGTTACTGGAGGAAAAATAATCCCTGGGAAACTTGCCATTGATTCAGTGGTATTTCAGATTATGATTTCCCAGTCTTCCTGTTATCATTCACTTCTCAAGAGTCACATGCACTCTGTCCAGGGTATTGAACTGCATTCAGTAGGGAGGCACAGTGGAGAGTGCTTACTCCATGTTGACTGGAACCAGAGCTGTGAATGACTTTTTAATTCCTGATTTTCTTTGTTGAAGATGTATAGAATAAACCCTAACTTAGTCTATTTCATACAACTACAAGATATGGGTTTAGGAAGGAGATAAACTACCTAAATTTAATATGATGAGAATTATTTTAGAAAAAAATGTAATGTGATATTTCATTTCATGATGAACTTCAAGGGAAAAAATGCTTAGGTTTTATGTGAAGAGGATTTGGCTGGACATATGTACCCTCCTACTGTTTTATTTAGCAAGGTGGTTAGCTAGAAGCAGTCAGCAGCTCTGAGATTTAGTAAAAATTTGTATTTCAATTCAATCTGATTTCTCTTTGACATCACTAATGTGTTAGGACACAGATGAATAAACTGTTTAATAATTTTTAAAATGCTTAGGTTATGAATTTGATTGTATTAAGTAAAATTAGACTTCATATGTTTTGGATCTCTCTATGAATTAGCAGCAGAACTGGTTCTAGCCCTAGAAACGACTAATACCATACTTCAGACACCCCTTGTTCAAGTCTCCTAATGATGAGAATTGGGAAGTAAAATTTATTGGCAGAAAAAAAGTCAGTGTTTTCCCATTTCAGTTGTATTTGTAAAGTCAAGATTCAATATGTGGAGTTGTTGAATTTGCTTCTTCCTTTTTCCTTACTTCTGTGAAATGAATGTAGCAAGGGACAAAGTGCACAGTAAGATGCTCTGGTGCCTAGATGTTACCTACGGTAAAATGTTCGGTAAAGCCAGCTTCTAAGCCCTGGCAAAATAACACTGTGTCCTATGAAGCTGTGATGATGGTGAGCATAAAAGGTGAGATGAAGTACCATGCAGTTTTGCTTCTCTGCTCCTGAAATGATAGTATCTGGGAGGCATTTTCATGTGACTTTGTTTAGTTATTGGTATTCCAAGTAATATGTAGAGTTGTGCAAATTGTTGATTCCAGATTTTGATAAGGTTGTAAGAATAGTGCTTGATACCTTTTTTCAACTCTTTTGCATTTTTGTTTCAGTGACTGTATTGTTTTCACAGCCACCCTCTCCCCCCTCCCCCCAGAGATACGTAGACCGATCATGAGAGATTCTATTTATAGATGAAGAAAACTGAGATGCTGGCCATTAAGGGAATTGCTGAGTGACCCACAGAATACCCCTCAGAACACTGAAATTTGGATCCAGAGCTTTTAACTTCTAAGCTGATGCTTTCCCCCTACACCACATTGAGTAGTGATACCTTTATGAAGGGAATTACGGGAAGGCATACTTTGACTTGAACTACTTTTATATCTTAAAGAACTATATTTTGGTATGCCAAAGGGGATTGGTATTGATTGCTAATGAAGTTTTTTTTTAAATGCCTGTGGAATAATTCCTCCTAAGAGAAAAATCTCACATATTTAGACAAGGTGATATATATATATATTTTGCATATATATATGTATATATATATGTGTGTATATATATATATATATATAAAGATACTGAGTGCCACTTTGTTTCTAATAGCAAAAAATTGGAACCAACCTAAGTGTTGATCATCATAGAACTGGGTAAATAAATTGGTATGTATTCATATGATGTAATACTACCCAATGATTAAAGTGACTGAAATATGTGCATGTATGTATATACATATATATGTATATGTATATAATTTAGAACATATAATGTTAAGCGGAAAAAAACAAGTTTCCAGAATGAAACCTACAGTATATCATTTTTATAATTAACATACAGAAAGTGTATATTGTTTGCCTGTATGACCAATATTAAAAATAGACTAGAAGAATACCCACCAAAGAGCAGTCATCATTCCAGAAGAGAGAATAGGATTAAACATGGGTAACAAAGGGATTTCAAATAAACAAGATAAAATCTTAACCTTTTTGATTCATAGATATTTGCTATATCATTCTCTCAAATTTTCTGCAGTTTTAATATTTCTCAAAAAGTTGGGATTGATGCTGGTGGATAGCATGAGGGGACCTCAAGGGAAGTACCCTGGTGAGAACTGTGTACCTGACAATGAATAGGAAAAACAGGAGAAGATACTTATTTCTGGAAAAGGTGTTGTTGGCATTTAATAAAGGCTAATATAAGTATTTGATGGGCCCATTTGGCAATGTTCCTCACTGTGGTAGAAGGGAGGCTTGAGGTCTGGAACTCACCTTACCCCTGATAGCTGTACAGCAATGGGGAGAGGGCCCTACAGCTTGGGGAGCTGGGCTGGACTTGCTCTTCCTGTCTCCATCTCTGAAGTCTCTGAACATATCCTGTGATAAGACTGTGAATGAACCATTCTCGTCGCCTACATTCTGCTATGCTTTTTATTGCATTAGTGCTAATGTTCTCTGGATAAATTTCTAGGCATGAAAGAATGCATACCAGAAGACCCTATCATGTGGAAGATGCTGAAAAATACTGCCTTGAGGATGATTTGGTCAATTTAGAGGTTCTGGATGAGGTACTTAAATATTTAGTAGGCAATTCTCACTGATGACATTTGTTTCATGTGAATGGTCTGACCTTTTTCTTGTAGACCATGTTATCCTAAGGTCACTTGAAAATTTAATTGTTTGTATAGCCTTGGGGTGAAGCTCCGGGAGCATTTGGCTGCCGTGACTATGATCCTGTGTTGTATTCATTTATAGTTCCCCCAAATGTCCAAAACGATGAAGAGGAAAGGATTTGGATTTATTCCAATAAAGCTCTTTATATCGTAAGCCTAATGATCTGTTACATCACCGGAAATTATTTTGTTTTAGAAAAAGTGCAGTTTAACTCTTAAGTCAAGATAGTTGTTTGTTCTTTATGAAGAGGAGTGTTATTCAGGGAAACAGTAAAGATAACAGCTTGAATTTTAAATTTGAAAACTGCGATAATCCCCCTTTAAAGTATGCATATTTAATAGAGCTGTTAATTACACTGAAACTTCTTTTGCTGATTCTAGCTTGAGAGACCTTTAACTACAGTGCATGAATCACTACAGTGTAATATAAACGTGTTCAGTTCCATATTCCCATCACATAAATTTTAAGTGCAGTGCTTTGAGAAATGAAGTTCTTGCCTTTTTCTGTACTTTATCAATAGGAACTGCTTTTTAAATCAGATTCTAAGTATAACATTTTGACTGGGTAAGGCAGCTTTTTCATAATAACAAATAACGCCTTTGTTGGATATCTCAGTGTCCTTTAGCAAGCCCTAAGCGGTCCTAATTCTTTCAGCATATTGCTACTTTTTTCTTCTCCCAAGGCAAATATCTGCATTTAGGATCCTTAGGGTCACTGTATGATATAAATTGACTGAAAGACATCCTTGTAAGAATAAATTTGTTGTTATTATTAGAACTCTCTCCTGGTCGGGAATAATGCTGACGCTCAATGCTGTTTATCTCTTCTTAGGATACAATTATTCATCAATTACAAAAGCGTTATGTGGACTTGCTGATTTACACATATGTTGGAGACATCTTAATTGCCTTAAACCCCTTCCAGAATCTAAGCATATACTCCCCACAGGTAAGGGGTGCTTTGAGAGCATGTTGCTTCTTAATAGGAAATTAAAAACCACAAGGGAAAGTAAAAAGAAGGGGAAAGCAAAAATAAAATTATGCTTCTTTCTGTGGTGTATACCCCAAACTGCAGATAATAATGCATCACAGATGGAATTCTTACATTCTGGGGGTCACTTTTTAGAGCAAGATATAACAGTAATAGCTAACATTCATTTAGTGCTTGCTGAAGGCACTGGCTTATCTTACTTCACATAATCTGTGGGATGGGCACTATTATTCAACCCGTTTGGCAGACCAAGAGACTTAGCACTGGGAAGTTAACTCCCTTACAGAAGCTCATGAAACTAGTCAGTGCGGAACTGCGATTTGAACAGAGGCCTGCAGACTCCAGAGCCCGTGCTCGGCAGCCTTCCTGATGCTACAGTTCCCCTAATGAGTGACAAAGCCTTGGTTTCATGGGCAACAGGTACTGGGGCATTAGAAGTTTTCTTTAAACTACTTATTTTTTTCTTCAGTTTTCCAGACTTTATCATGGGGTGAAACGTGCCTCCAATCCGCCCCACATATTTGCATCAGCAGATGCTGCTTACCAGTGTATGGTTACTTTCAGCAAAGACCAGGTAAGAACTCCCCTTCCTGCCCTGCCAAGTCACATGGTAGGGTGTGTTCTGTCTTCCTCTGCAGATCTGTGTCTTCCTGAAAACTCCATTCTGGTTGCCGGTGCTGATTCAAGGAGATAGGAAATGAAAGAGTACCTCAGTGGGACAGGAACAGTAGTAAAAGCTAGAGCAACAGGAGAACGTGAAAATTCTTTACTGTAAAGTGAAACATTCACATTGTGAGCTCTCGTTTTCCCTGATATTTAATGTAACAAGAATGTTTCTAACATGAATATGAGAGCATAGAGTCAACACAAACCTGATTACATGGCAGCAATTGTAATAAAAACAGGGTGTAGAGCCACATAAATGAAATTCCTCCCTATTAAGGTCTCAGAATTTTCATGGTTCGGCCCTTTTTGTACTGCACACAGGCTGACAGGGACCATGCACCACATCATTTAGCTGCTGAGAAATTATGATAGATTTGGTAAAGACTGAACAAATTTTACACTTGGTTCTTAGCCAAAAGCCTGAGAAGCGATAAGCCTGAACAAATTTTAAACTCAGTGCTAGTTAAACACAAAGCTCACTCACACAGTTTCTCTTTCTGGACCTTCAGCTCACATTGGTGACATATCCCACCTTTGACCCTTCCTATACTTTCAAAATGTATATATTTTTTTGTGTCTTTAGTCTCTTTGGAATATAAGTAACCTAAATTGGTGAGAAAACTTTATGAGAGAATTACTGTGTGTAAATCTCTTGAGACCTGTGAAGTCTCAGCTTTGGGTTTGTTGAGGAATAGATGAAACTGTAACAGTGCAAGTTACAAAACAGAGTACATGGATTCACTATAGGTTAGAAACTTGGCTTCTCTAAATTCTTAGGTTTCCCAGAGACATGTGAAACATCCACAGATTTCATAGAGAGGAAGTAAATGGAGAAGAGATATGCGTATTTCCCAAGTTGAGAAGTTGCCCCACTGTGTTGTCATTTCTAACACCGAATGTTCTTTTCCAACACCAACCAGTTCAGTTCCCTAATAGTAACTGGATGTCCAACAACTCAATTCCATTCCATTCAGTTCTGATACTTCTCAGAGTTAGTACAGACCCCACAGCATCAAGGCTCGGCCCCAAAGACTGGCTCCATTTCAGACTCCAGCCACAAAAGGGGTTCACAGGCTACCCACACTTCTGCCCAGCCCATAAATTTAGGGATTTCCCACAATCACCCTCAGGTCTGATAATTCACTAGAGCAACTCACAGAAGTCAGGAAAACACTTTACTTAAATTTACTGGCTTATTAGGGCACCCAGGTGGCTCAGTTGCTTAAGCATCCGGCTTCAGCTCAGGTCATGATTTCACAGTTCATGAGTTAGACCCCTACATCTCAGGGCTGGCAGTGCAGAGCCTGCTTGGGATCCTGTCTCCCTTGCTCTCTGCCCCTCCTGCTCTCTCTGCCTCTCTCAAAAATAAGTAAACATTAAAAATGTTTACTGGCTTATTATAAAGGATATAGCTCAGGAACAGCCAAATGGAAGAGATTACACAAGGCAAGACACAGGGAAGAGGGAGGGGGTGGTGCAAAGCTTCCACAGCTTCCCCGGGAAACCCCCTCCCAGAAGCTCAATGTGTTTATACCAGAAACTCTGTGACTCTTGTTCTTCGAGTTTTTATGTCTCAGTCCATCTCTAGCCCCTCTCTGCTCCCTAGAAGTTGGGATGATGGGGCTGGAAGTTCCCACTCTTGAATCATGTATTTGGTCTTTCTGGTGACCAGCACTTATCGTGAAGCTGTTTTGGGCCCTACCAGGAACCACCTGGTTAGCAGTTATATTTGGTTGAAAGGGAGTTGTTTGTGAGTAACAGAAGATGGTCCTTAGGAAAGCAATTTGGTATCATCTATGCAATTTACAAATGCCTTTTATCTTTTTTCAATAAGTTTGTTTTTTAAAAAATTTAATTTACTTTTTTCTTATTGTTGTTTATTTTTAAGAGTGACACAGTGTGAGATGGGGAGGGGTAGAGAGAGGGAGGCACAGAATCTGAAGCAGGCTCCAGGCTCTGAGCTGTCAGCACAGAGCCAGATGTGGGGCTCAAAGCCACGAACCATGAGATCATGACCTGAGCCGAAGTCGGACGCTTAACCAACGGAGCCACCCAGGCAGCTCGACAAATGCATTTTATCTTTTTGTCCAACAACTCATTTCTGGGAATGTATTCTACAGAAAAACTTGCACATAGATATAATGCCCTCCATAGGGTTATCCGATGCAGTATTGCTTGTAGTAACATAAGGAGCGTCCATCAGTATGAGACTGGTTAAAATAGATTTTGCTACATCTGTACAATGGAACAACAAGCAGCTGTGAAAAAGTCAAAGAAGCTCTCAATGTACAGAAATGGAAAGATTCCTAAGATCTGTCATTCAGTGAAAAATTAAGGTGTACAGGGGAGATGGTGTATGAAAACCATCACTGAACATACAGGTTGTTGCCTGTGCTATGACTCTTCACTCTTATTTCATCTTCTGTGTCAGTGCATTGTCATCAGCGGAGAAAGTGGCTCTGGGAAGACGGAAAGTGCACACCTGATTGTTCAGCATTTGACTTTCTTGGGAAAGGTATTGACTACCTGCTTTATGTATTGTGGCTAGAATCCTTACAGAGTAACTGCATATTTTATAAATGATGGAAATACTGGCTTTTATTAGGGATTACATTAAAACCTTCCATCTTTATTATGTTTACCTCCTGATAGCTAGGCCTCTTAAGATGTCAGCATGCCATCCTTCTTTCACGTAGTGAGGAAAATAATGTCAGCACGAATTTACTAGATTATCAGCAATTAATTTTTAATGTTTTCAGTGTAATAGAAACATTTAGCCATTAAGTAGTAAAAGTGGTTAAACACTAGGAACAGGATCAGGGAGAGCCACCAAGGCTTTGATTAAAGGATTGGAAAATAGAAATCTATGAGCAAAAATTGAAGGAAATGGAAATTTTTAGCTTGGTGAAATGGGCATTGAAAGAATGACTTAAAAAATGGACTAGCAGGCAGAGTGGCTAAAATGAGCAAATCAGAGAACTCTAGATGCTGGCGAGGATGTGGAGAAATGGGCACCCTNCTAGCAGGTACATATACTAAGAATTTGTGTATTATAAGACTAAGAATTTAAGGAATCTTTTTACAGATTAGGTTTATTGAATATTATAATGGATGACTGAGAAAAGTTATGGGATCTCTCTATTTAAAATTCTTTCTAAACTGTTTAGACATTTTATCTGTCAAGGATTTTAAGTGAAGTGTGGCTGGTTACCAATAAAAATTGATAACCTCAGTTGCTCATCTGAGAAGATGGTGCTGGTGGTTGATGCTAATTTTTCCAAGTGAAGCTCTTCCCGAAAAGATAATGTGAATTTTGGGGGTAGAGAGGGACTGCTTGGCAGTTTTGCTAAAGTAATAGTTCCAGAAGCGCCTCTTGACTGTTGTCTGTTTGGCACAGGCCAATAATCAGACCCTGAGAGAGAAAATCCTGCAAGTCAACTCCCTGGTGGAAGCCTTTGGAAATGCATGCACTGCCATCAATGACAATTCCAGCCGTTTTGGAAAATACCTGGAAATGATGTTTACACCAACCGGAGCTGTGATGGGGGCAAGAATCTCCGAGTATCTTCTTGAAAAATCCCGAGTTATAAAACAGGCAGTGTAGGTGCACTATTTTGTCACTCTGTTTTTACTCTGCAGGATAGACCGAGAGGCTTTGGCAATCTTAATGGTTCTGTTTCACCCTTGTTCTTAGCATTCAGGACCCCTCTACCCCCAGATGGCCCAAGAACAAGAAATTATTTAAGCAAAGGATAAGTGGTAATTTCTAGCCTAAGAGATACTTGCAGGCTGAGTACAAACGGTTGGGGTGGGAGTATGTTGGGATCAGGATACCCTTTTCTTCTGAGTTGGTACGAGGTAAAATTTACCAACATTGTGAATATTTTTAAAAATCATTGGGTACCTTAAAATTTGTCTATTAAAAAAAAGCACTGATAATATTCCACCTACTAATTTTTTTCCCTCTAGATTGAGTAGGGAGAATAATATTTTGTTTTAAGAAGAGCAGTCCAGCAATAGTGATCAATAATATGGACCTCTCTGGATTCAAATGCTGACTCTGACATTGACTGTTCTTGGTTATGTCACTTAACCTCTCTGTGCCTTACCTGTGAAATGGAGTTGCTTGCATTGCCTACCTCATGGGTTTGCTGTGAGGATGAATGAGTTAATTTATATAAAATTACTCTAAAGAGTGTCTTGTATAGTACATGTTATTAGAGGGCTAGCCATGCTTCATATTATTATTGCAGGACACCAGACTCCCTCAGGAGCGTGGTCCATTCATGCATTATTCCATAATTACTGAATGCTTGTTGTATGCTAGTATTGAGCTCCCTGCTGGAGTTGCAAGAGTAAGTAAAATAGACAAGGTTGCAGTATTCATGGAGCTCGGACTGGATGGGGGATTGGTGCAGGGAAGGGAGAGAGGACCACAGGCATTAAACAAATAAATAAAGTTAAATGCAGAACCCTTATGATAAATCCCAGGAAACAAAGTGCTTTGAAGGTAAAACGAGAAGGAAGGACACATGACCTAGTCCAGGAAGACATGAGCTCCCTGTGTGTGAGACAGTCAACCTGAGACCTGAGGATGGCTAAGAGTTGGCCAGCAAGATGGTGTTCCTCCCAACAAGGGAGAGACAGGCAAACAGGAGCCTGAGACCAGATCATGCAGGGCTTTGGAACCATGTTGGGGATTTCAAACCTTATTCTAAAGGCGATAGGAAGCCATTTAATGTTTTCAAGCAGAGGAGTCACAAAACCCAAGGTGCATTTTGAAATGAACCCTCTGGCTTCAGTGGGGAAAATGGATTGGAGGAGATGCAAGAGGGATTGTGTTGAGATCATTAGGAGGCTGTTTGATGCCGGATCCATGTGAGATAGACTGAAGGCCTGGACTAAGATAGTAGCAGTGGAGAGAGGTGGGGAGAAGTGGATGAATCCGAGAGAGATGATGCAAGAAGAATCTACAGGACTTGTTCTAGGGTAAGGTTTCAAGCATCCTCTCCTGTCACACGTTCTTCACAAAATAGGGACTGGCATGCAAATTAAACAAATGAACAAAAAGATAGAGTGAGAGTTATTTCAGGTTCCCTATGGCTTCTTGATTAATTTTTATGAGGTCACTTGCTTCTTTCTCCCCAAATTAGGGTGATTTTAAAGTTTATGGAGCTGCATTTGACAGAATGGAAAACACAGTTTTCTATGTTCAAATGTAAAATGGTCTTTTAGGAAGATAATGTAAAGAGGATTCCGATCATAGCTATGTCACTTATTGTATATGTCACCTAATGTAAATATACTCACATTTTATTTTCTTTATATGCAAAAAGAGCATAAGAATGTCATCCATACAGGGCTGTTATATGAGAATGAAATGAGATAATGTGATTTATACCAAATACAGAATCTGAAACATAATAGGTACCTAATATACCATAATATTATTATTACATTTATTCAATATGATAGCAGGGATGAGGTAAAATACACTGAAGATATTGAAGGAGGAGAAAATGGGGCTCATGCAAATCCTGTTCACCTAACATTTCTGAAATGTTCCCTTCTGAGCACAGAGTAGGATTTCCCTTTTACATACCCTGTGGTTGGATGTGGTCATATGATCAGCTCTGGCAAATGAACGTGTAATGACAAGACTTTCTGGCAGAGTGCAAGATGGTGGCTGCTGCATCAGCCTGGGCCCATGAGTGACTATGATGAGCACACCCCCTTCCCTTTGCTGGTACTCAATGGACATGTGCTCTGAGCAAGAAGTAACCCTTTGTTGAGTTAAGCCACTGAGATCTTTGGAATGTTTGTTATTGCAGCAAAACCTAGCCAATGCTGATGGATACAAGGATGAAAATTAAATTGAATTCATGCTAGGGATGGATGTTGGTAGGCAATGTTCAGAGGAATTGAGAACTAGAGGTATCTGCCAAAAAAAAAAAAACCCACAAGAAACTGTAAGAAGTTAAGATCAAGATGGGTCAGCTGAAGTCTGTGCATTTATCAAATTTAAAGAATAAGTGATATTTGTACCAGGCCGACTGATTCATAAAGTCCTAAAAGGGCTTTACCGTCTCCATGAATGGTGCCATCATCAGAGATGCTCAAGTTAGATACCTGGGAGACAGACTCCAGATCCTTTTCTCACACTACTCTCATTCATTCTCTCAGGATGTTCTTTTAGTTGTTCCTCTAAATACATCTTAAAGCTTACTCTTGTTCTCCATCGGCACTATCATTGCTACTGATCCAGGTCACTTGCTCTCTCACCTGCCCCTCCTAACTGGTCTCCCTGCATGCTTCTTACAGTCTAGTCTTCATCCTGCAGCTAGAGTGTACTTTTTTCAACACAGATCTACTCGTGTCATATACTTAGAGTGCACCTTGGCTCCAGATTAATACACTTCAAAGAATTCTAATTGCTTAGTCAACAAAGTCCTCATTATGGCCTAACACTGGCCCTGCCTACCTGCCTAACCCCTTCTCACTAGCATATTTTTGATTCTATGTGGGTATCAGGCTCAGAGCCCTTGTGTATATGTTGCTCCCCATCTTTGGATTACTTTCCCCCCTTCTTTCTGTAGCTCCTTCCAGTCCCTTCTCATGTTTCAGTGTTTGGCCTCAGTAGTATTTCCTTAGAGAGTCCTTCCCTTGACTTAACACAAGCAGCCTTTATCCCCCAATATTATTCTTCATCTCAGCGTTTTGTCTGTTTCGAAGCCCTCATCACAAGTTTCCTTGTTTTATTTCACTCCCTTTATGACCAGAAGGGAGGCTCCAGAGGGCATGAATCCTCTTAGTCCTATATCCCTGGCACCCAGTATAGTGCTTGCCATAACTGACACTTGGTAAATTTATTAGCTGAGGGAACAAATGAGTGAGAAATGGTGAGCAGAGGCATCTGGAGTACAAGGCAGGAATGAGAATATGCCAGAGGAGCTTTGATAGGGTAATGACCAAAGAAAGACCAGGATACCCAGAAGAAACTGAAGAAAAGAGTGGGGCCCATGTCACAGATGGGAACGAGGAGTAGAAAGAAGATGTCTTTCCTCAGAGCTAAATTGGCCAAAATGAGGATTTGCCAAATCATGGGATATCAACAGAAGAGACAGCCCCCTCCAGAGGAAAGAAAGGGATCCAGAGCAGAGCTTTTCAAACTAAGTTGAAGGACCAGTTGAAAGAAATTTGGGGGCACCTGGTTGGCTCAATTGATGAGGCATCTGACTCTTGATTTTGGCTTAGGTCATGGTCTCATGGTTGGTGGGTTTGAGCCCCACTTTGGGCTCTGCAGTGGCAGGAAACTGGTGCGTGCTGCTTTGAATTGCATTTGAAAGAACACAGGTTTGAAAGAGTAGAGACCTCAGTCTGGGACCCAGTTTTGCTCCCTACCTTGCCGTAGGACTGAGTGCTACTTCCTGTCTGGGGCTCCAGTAAAATAGGGAGATTGGCTGATCTCTCCTAGCTGTTATCACTGTTTCTGAAGCAACATGGGTTACTAATGGAAGGCATGTGGCACAGACGCATAGTCATTTGGGCTGTACTAGAAAGATCTCTAAACATGTATAACCTGAGCTGTGATGTATAAATGTTCCATTCTCTAAAACCTCCTTGTGTGTAAACATAAATGTGTTTAATAAATGACACTTTGACAATCACTATACTAATCTTATAACTGTTAGTATTCTATAATTGGGATGTGGCATATTTAATTGCCTGAAAATGCAAATTTGCTACAGGATAGTATTTTTCACAGAAAGGAGATGGTATAAATTACTTGAAGTGGGGAAGCCCCAGAATATGTTGTTAATATCCCCTCCCCACTTTTTTTTTCCAGGGGAGAGAAAAATTTTCACATATTTTACTATATTTATGCTGGTCTTTATCACCAGAAGAAACTTTCTGAGTTCAGACTTCCTAAGGAAAAGCCTCCTAGGTAAGTGTCAGGGGTTTTAGTTGTTGATTTTTAATGAATGTGTAACTAGCAATTGAGAAAACTTGGAAATCAATGGAACTGTTTTTCCTAACTGGACACTGATAGTCTCTTAAATTGAAATACCCAAGATGAGATGGCACCATTTTCATTTTCCAGAAAACTCAAAAACTTAACTGCAGCCCTTCACCTTTTGCATTTTCTATAAAGTTCAAAAACTTAACTACAGCCATTTTACTTAGCCACATGCACCATTATTCCACTGCAATGTTGGACTGAAAGGGAAATGCCCTTGTGAAGAAGGAGCCCAGTGATGCCCTGGTATTTGGGATACCATTTTGCCAAGTCAATGCTCATTGTATTTGGTCATACTCCATTTAGGTACATAGCTGATGAAACTGGAAGGGTGATACACGACATCACTTCTAAGGAGTCTTACAGAAGACAGTTTGAAGCAATTCAGCATTGCTTCAGGATTATAGGGTTCACTGACAAGGTAGGTGATTGCCAAAAGAAAAAGAATCTCAAGGGTTAATATTCTTGGATCAATGTGACTGAAGATGTGAATGTTCTAAGCTGGGCCAGCATACTTTCTTTTCAAATGCCATCTGGTCATGTATAAGGTCTTGCTGCTCACAGTATGGTCTGAGGACCAGAAATATTGTCATCACCTGGGAGCTTGTTAGAAATGCAGACTCTCAGGTGCATCTATGAACAGGTGAACCAGGATCTGCATTTTAACAAGATGCACAGGTGAGCATTAGAGTAGAAGTACTGTTGTAAGTGCCACATGCCTGCAAATTGTTACCGTTGTCATCAATTCACTACAGCTGTGATAACAAACACCAAAACAATACTGCCCTTTTCTGAGTTGGGGTTGTTCCAGCCAATAAAGGGGATTGCGTAATACGAGTATAGGGATATGTAGGTTACACTCAGCCACAGAAATATATTTATGCAAGTAGCTCCTTGTGCACCAAAACAAATTAATTTAAACCTTTTCAACTTTCTTGCAGTCACTTCCTTCTCCATGGTACACAGTTGCACATTTTTACCTCTAGTTCTAAGTACTGTACTACTCTTATCTTACGAGATACAGGCTGTCTCTATTAAATATATGCCAGGGGTGACAGAAGATATTTATAACCCTAGGTTCAAATATTATTCTGTGATACATTTATGTCATAGTTTCTGGGCTTCATGCCATCAATTTGGCAAAATACACAGATTCTTTTGCTTTCCCAAGAAAGGAGGTGAATGATTAGGAGGTAGGTGAGAGTGTTAAATCTTAAGGGATTAGATTACAAGACACTCCACTTACCCTGGGACAGCCACTCTGGGTAAAGGATTGCTTCTGTAATCTAATGAGTTTGGCCATCCCTTCCCTCCCCAGCAAGGCTGATTTTAGTCATAATAATACCTTTCTTTTTTCTAGCCAGCTGTAATTTTCTCTGTCTGCCTCCCACTGACTTTAGACTGACAGACAGTGGAAAATCCCAAAGGTCAGATAAAAACAGAACTATATCTCCCTTGGCTCCTTAGAGGAGAGCAATTAAACAGGTTCCAGCCTTATTAAAGGACCTTTATGGTTATTAATTTATGGAGCTGATTGTTATCAAGATGCATCACCAGAAGAGTCCAAGCGTGGTAGAGATGGCAGTAGAGCGATTTAAAGTCACCGGGGTCATGCCAAAGTGTTCAGGGGCATACTACCTGAAAAGGGTACAGGGTCAGTAGAGAAGTTAGCCATAAGGTTAATAATATTTTGCTTTCAATGAGTATAAAGATGGGTGTAGAATATTGTGAAGAGATCGGTGCTAGCTCTAGAAGAATGTATATAATGGTTCTGTTCTAATAATAGAAATGTATTGCAAATTATAAACAAATGCTATTTTAAGATAACAAAATAAAAACAAAACAAATTAAATATGCTAAGTATGTGTCTTTGAAGTAAGCCATCCCTAACCCTTAGTGAAAAAAAATAAAGTAGAACTGAATGGATGCATGAATAAATATGAAAAGAAATGTAAAAAGTTGTAAACATAATTAATTTCTGCCTGATCTGGACTATAAAATGAATAACCAGAATGTAATGATATGTATATATTTTCACCATGTCTCATATTCATAGATATTGTAAATAAACCAACTTACGTCAGCAACCTTGGAAATGGAAGGAAGAGGCTGGCTCTGATCTCTCTGATCTTACATTCTTTGGGTATATCTTTGTATCTCTATAGACAACCTGTTTTTGCTGAATTCACTAAGTTTACTTTTTAAATTCAAAGTAGTTTGACTAAATTCAGAAAGATTCAGGTGAATGTAGTCAGGGAGCAGATGTCAAATAGCTGATCTATCAGAACTTTTTCTTAAGTTTATTTCTTGACAGAGGGACATTTCTAGACAGAGCTTAAATAAACTAGTCAATGTGATCAAAATTATAGTCACCCTCTTTTCTTATGCTGTCATTAAGTACCCTTCATGAATCTTCAGAGTATTCTTCAGATTCTTGCAAGCTCCCATAGCAAAACTATGAGTAGCAAACCTTAGCGCAGACTCAAGTACATGAATTTTAATTCTGGGACACCAGCCAAAAGAATGAGAAAGGACACTTGACCCCGAGTTTATTGTAAAGAAACTTCCCTGGTAGAAGGAGTCTTCCATGAACACTGACGGTTCCTTGCCCAGGAGTGGGCAGGGGGGTTGGGGGTTGGTGGTTGGGTTGGATTATGCCTAAAATCCTATTATGAAGACCCATGCCTTTTTGGAATCAAACCTTATTATTTTTGTTTAATATTATTCTTGTCTTGCTGGTATATGAATAATCATAACGTATTAAATAAATTGAGTTTTAAGTATGTTTATATTTAGTATTACATGAAAAGATTTTAGGCAGATTATCTGTGTGATGATCAAGATTGGATATTTACTGCAGATCCCTTGATGAAGAGGTTAGGGAGAAGGCTTTGAGATTAGGGCAAATTCTTTTCCCTTTCTTCAAGATAGATTATGAATTTGGGAGAGTATTGCTGAAGAGAGACTGAAAGGTGTTAAAATGTCAATGGGGGATCGTGAGGACTTTCAGTGTTCAAATGATAGACAATGGGACTTAGCATTTTTTTAAACTACTTTATTGATGTATGATTGATATACACCCCCCTGCCCCCAAATGTTTTTAAACCAATCATTGGCTTTCAAGATACAAATGTTGTGACCTCTGAAAGGAAAACTGAAAAAGGTGTTGGAATAGAGCCCATAAGGGAGAAGACCCTTTAATGGGGCCTAATGTGGTACTTAGAGCAGCTGGTAAAAAACTAGAGCCTTCTAAAAAAAAAACAAGATAAAGAGATACTGAGAGGGCAAGTAAATTCCTAGGAGAGGAACAGAGAAAGAACTACCACGAGATGCCTGTGAACCAGGCTAGGAAAAACTCCAGGCTAAATGGAAAGCAGCTCCAGGCTAATGGAAAACCAAGATCCTTCTCAATTTTTGGCTTAGCCTCAACTTTATTAAGAGAATACCTACATCAGTGAAAGAAGTATCTTCTGAGAAAGAGAAAGAAGCAGCAAAGACATCCTTCATAGGATGTTGATGGAGAAAGGCTCTTTTTCCCCACTTGTGCAGATTGGTGGTAAAAATGAATTCATACTCCTCAACAATGTCTTGGAAAACCAGCTGGAGGAGTTGTTAGTCATCTTGATAGTATTTCCTGTCCTGAGTGAGGTTATTCTGTGTTATCATATAGAAAGTTGGAAATATAAGAAATAAAAAATAGAGCATCATAACAAGATTCTGTAGCAAAGTCAGGGATACCAGGAAAGGGTGCCTACCTGGAGATGAGGCAAGAGAAAATGAGCAAAGTGAGGAAGGTGACAGTCTTTCTCAGGCTAGCTGTGAGGAGAAAAGAAGAGACTTGATTAAGAAGTTCTAGGGTTGGGGCATGCCTAGGGGGCTCAGTCAGTTGAGCATCTGAGTCTTGATTTCTGCTTAGGTCATGATCTCACAGTTCATGAGATTGAGCCCCACATCAGGCTCTGCACTGACAGCATCAACCCTGCTTGCGATTCTCTCTCCCTCTCTGCCCTCCCTCATTTGCATTCATGGATGTGCTATCTCTCAAATAAGTAAGCATTAAAAAAAAAAAAAAAAAAAAAAAAAAAAAAAAATACTGGGAAGGGAAGTGTAATCCCACAGATGAACACACTACTGATTGTCCTCTAACATGACTATATATGGATGATGTTTTGACTTGACCATAAGGGTGGATGTAGGTTCCTAGTCCAGAAAGGCAGAAGTAACGAAGGGGAAGACTGAAGGAATCAAGTGGAATAGCCTGTAATTATAGCATAAAGAGCACTCTAAGGCTGATTCCTCCATAATAAGGTCAACATTGGATACCCTTCTCATGTTGCCCTCTCTGAAGCAAGGAAGGAGACCCAACCCACCATTAGGTTAATCACTCATAGTGTTTGAACCCCAAAGCTTTCACTGAAGGTCATGGTAGTTTTCTTTTTAAAAGAGGAAATATCTGGGTATTGTGCGGAAGAGAACATTGCCAGAGAAACAACCAGATGAGAACTACCATTTCCTTTGGGGATGATCCACGCCAGTGGTGAAATGCTTGGAAGCCCTATTTTGGGAGGTTTCATGCCTTGTATGGTCATTTATGTTGCATGTGTGTGTTTTACTTTTTATTAAAAATTTTTTTAATGTTTATTCATTTTTTTTTTTGAGAGAGAGAAACAGAGCATCAGTGGGAAAGGGGCAGAGAGAGAGGAGACACAGAATCTGAAGCAGGCTCCAGGCTCTGAGCTGTCAGCATAGAGCCTGACACGGGGCTCGAACTCATGAACCATGATGTTATGACCCAGCTGAGGTCGGACGCTTAACCAACTGAGCCACCCAGGCACCCCGCATGTGTGTGTTTTAATTAGAGGAAATACATTTTTTTCCTCAGAGTATTGAGAGTTTAGATAACTTTTTGAGATAACTGGGTATAGAAATAATAGATACATCAAACTCACTGTTTTAGAGTCTCTGTTTACCCTCTGGGAAGTTGCTTGCTTATTGCATTCCATGCGCTTCACATTGTATTGATCAAGGTAATGAGGTGCTGTCGTGTTAAAACCACGCTAGTCCCAGAAAACGCATCTGGCAGGTGTTCTCCTTAGCCAGTCTTAAGTCGTGTGATTAAAACAGTGATTCTTGACATCATAAACAGGACGTCTTGCTTTTGATTTAGAAGTTTGAAGAACAGTATTTACCTATCGTAGAAGCCTGGTTTAAAATCCTCATTTATCTTTGTAGCATTATCAGGTATCCAGCAGATGTCACTATTACAGTCTATGTTCAGCTGTTGGCTTTACTGAGGAATGTTCAC
The DNA here is from genome assembly GCF_008692635.1 of Crocuta crocuta. Classification (NCBI taxonomy): domain Eukaryota; kingdom Metazoa; phylum Chordata; class Mammalia; order Carnivora; family Hyaenidae; genus Crocuta; species Crocuta crocuta. The sequence goes on from NW_027551572.1 coordinate 4,647,641, forward strand.
AGGAAGGCTCAATTTGGGAACAATGCTGTATCAATGGTCTAATGACAGTTCCTATTAATTTGCTGCTATGTATAGTACTAAATCAAGTTCCTCACCTGAGTATTTTTGTGGAAGTGCTTTTCTCCATAAGCATAAGATACAGAAATTTCCTGGCTATCCATTTACCTCACCTATAGGAAATGAATATGGCTAAATAAATAAATATAATTTATATTTTACCGCTAATGCCACTTATGCATTTAACTTTTAATATAAAAATAAGACTTAGATAATCTAAACTATCTTCACTCACAACACTTCTGACATCAAATGTGTGGAGTTTCCCCTCCACACACACCAACCAATTCTCCTGTAATTCAATTAGCTTCTGATACTGTCTACCTGGAGTTAATATCTGATCACACAAGTGAGGGATTCAGTTCCCTAAGACTGCCCCCACTTCAGACACTAATGGCAAGTCCTGCTTGTTCAGTAGAGGTTCTCCTAATGACCAAATGGCTATGAAATGGGAGGTTTAGGGTCCCAAGATCCCAAACTTGATTAATTGGATAGAAAGACTCAAAAAACTTGGGAAAACTGTTTACTTGCTATTACTGGTTTATTATAAAGGATAAAACTTAAGCCAAGTGGAGGAGGAGGTACATAGGGCAAGGTTTTGGGAAAGGGGGTTCCCCCCTCCTTTCACCACCTTCATGTGTTCAACAACCCGGAAGTATTCTGAACCTCATCAGTTAGGGGTTTTAATGGAGTCTCCATCACAGAGGCATGAATGATTAAATTATTGTCAGTTGGTGATTAACTCAATCTCCAGGATTCTCCCCTCCTTGGAAGTCCAGGGTATAGCTAAAAATTCCAACCCTTTAATGTGTGGTCTCTCTAGCAGCCAGCCCCCATTCCCCAAGAGTCACCTCACTGGCATGAACTCAATTACATTTGAGGGGCTTACTCTGAATGACAGAGGATATTCCTTTAATACCTACCACTCATAATTCCAAGGGTTGCATAAACTCTTATGCCAGAGATTTGTATGAAGACCAAATCTATTGTTTTTATTATATCACAGTATCACAAATAATTTCTAGTGAGTCAGAATATTTCCTGACCTCATTCATAATTATATACTCCATTATTTAACTTAAGAATGTTCAATGAACTATTAATGAATGCCCTGATAACTACTTCATAAAAGCTATATTCAGAAGAGGTTAAGTAAACATCTCTCTTGTTTTGAAGAAAGAACATACCTGAATTTGGGAGTTGGGATTAGTTAGGGTAAATGGCTCAAAGTGGCATAAAGAACACAGAAGATTCATTCTCTCCTACGGAAGCATTTCATGGTAAGAGGTTCATGTTTCAGAACAACTTTGTTCCATGCAGTCCTTAGTCTCAGGAAGCCTAGTCAACTGCATGGTTGTGGGTGGGTTGTTGGGAGTTCCAGCCAGCAATAATGGGAAAGAAAGCATGGAGGAGGCACGCTCGCCTCGGCAAGGCTGGGTTCAGAATTGCCCACTTCATTCCACTTGCTCCTTTGCCGAGAATTTAGTTCTACTGTCTAACTGCAAGGGAGGTTTGGAAATTTATTTGTGTGCCCAGGAAAGGGGTGTGTGTGTGTGTGTGTGTGTGTGTGTGTTGGACTTCAGCGGACAACTAGCAGTGCTAGTGGCTTGTTAATTTGATTGGCAGTGACCAAACATGGTTCTTGCTGTCCTTTTCAGGAGGTACACTCAGTGCACAGAATTTTGGCTGGGATTTTGAATATTGGAAACATTGAGTTTGCAGCTATTTCCTCTCAACATCAGACTGATAAAAGTGAGGTGCCCAATGCTGAAGCTTTGGAAAATGGTAACTGCTTGATGTCTGTGCACTATGTAGTCAAAATACATGTTTCTTTCACTTTGGTAGTTTCTAAGATGCCGTAAAATAGAGAGTAGCTGTTGCTGGTCCTTGTACTGACTTTGGGTATTTTTACTAACCAAGGTTTCCCAAAGGACGTCTTGTAGAACATCAGTATTATTTTCATAAGCTTCAAATAAATTCTCTGCAGAAAAGAGTTCCATGGCAGGTAACTTTGGGCAGTGGTGTAAACACTGGCTACTTTTGAAAACCATCCACAAGTTTTTGAAAAAACTACAAGAGCTGGATCTCTCTCCGAATCCACTGAATCAGCATCTCCAGGGGAGAAGTCAGGCACTATTTATTTTTAAAGTTCTATAGGTGATAATGGTGGCACAAGGAAACCAAATCCTGAGTTAGAAAAAAACCTGATTTAAATAAACACCATTTGTGTTAAACAGCATCTTTTACTGCCTTTAATAAACTAATGTGCTTTGTGACTCTTGAGAATATAGTGCCCAGCTCTTTGACCAAAGACCATCTCCTCTCACTTTTTTTCATCAAATACCTGGGACGAGCTTTCAGAACAGTGTGGATGTTCTGTCACTGTGTTCATCTGGATGCTTCTTGATGTTAGGGACCTGGCTCGTTTACCTTTGCATATGAAGTGCCTAGAGAGAGCCTGGCACATAGTGGATGTTTAAATGCTGGCTGAATGGATGGATGACTACATTCTCTGATGTCATCCTTACCCTTTATTCCAGCTGCCTCTGTTCTCTGCATCAGCCCCGAAGAACTCCAAGAGGCCCTTACCTCACACTGTGTGGTCACCCGGGGTGAGACCATCGTCCGTGCCAACACTGTCGACAGGGCTGCGGATGTCCGAGATGCCATGTCCAAAGCTCTGTATGGGAGGCTCTTCAGTTGGATTGTAAATCGCATCAATACACTCCTGCAGCCAGACAAAAACATATGGCAAGTTCCCTCCAGAAGTAGAGCCCTTGGGAGAGCTGTCATTGACCCCAGTGTCTCCTAGATTTGCAAGAGAAAGTGTTTGGTCCCCTCTTGAGTTTTCTTTAGTGAAGCTCTCAAATCTTCACCTTTAAAAGGAGAACGGTTTCCAGGAGCATGGAAGAGGCACATGACTGACAGAGCTGTTGTAGTGTAGTGTTTAAGAGAATAGGCTTGTCTGGGAGGTGGGCTCGATCCCATATTCTAAGTCATCGTTTTCTCATCTGTAAAATGTGGATAATAACATCCTCCTCTTAGTGTTGTTTTTAGAATGAGACTTTCATGTCAGTTTTAAAGCACCATATCTTACATTATTATTCCGCTCCTACTGCTGCTGTTACTACTATTTCTTTCTAAGCATTGATGGTTTCTATATTGTGGAAGAACTGACATCACATTCCAAAGAGTATTCTTCCAACTAAGCCTTCTGAGTGGGAAGGTGAAACAATGAATGGGCAGCAGTTCTAGCCCCTTGAAACAGAGTGGTTCCTCTTTAATCTCTCTCAATATGGAGCTCTTAGTAAGATTTTAAAGGATTCTATTGCTGAAAAAATGTTGGAAATACTATTGAAAAACTGAAGGAATGAGTAGTTTAAAACACAAACTGTTTCTTCCTTAGAGGTGGCTGAATGTTGCTTTCCAGGAGTGGGTATATATGTTGGTAAACACATGGGCACATATATTTAGCATATCATGCTGAGATGAGTGTTTCTTCCACTAACGAAATTTTTTCTTCTCTTCCATGCAGTAGCGCAAATGATGGTATGAATGTGGGGATCTTAGATATTTTTGGATTCGAGAACTTTCAGAGAAATTCATTTGAGCAACTCTGCATAAACATTGCCAATGAGCAAATCCAGTACTATTTCAACCAGCACGTTTTTGCTCTTGAGCAGGTAATAGTGAACTCTGAAGTAGCTAAACCTGGCGGGGAAGGTGTCTCCAAGCTGCCCACAATTTGAAGTGGAAACCCTGTTAGGCTAATAGATAAAAGTTGCTAAGGAGAAACCACTGGTGAGGCAGTCCTGTCAAAATAAAGTGTCTAAATTTAGCCTGAAGAAAAAAGTCTTGATTTCTGTGGAAAGTTACATTTCCTCACTTGAGTGAAGCTGGTGACAAACCAGTTATTTAAATGTTGCTTCCAAACTGTTTCATGCACATTGTCCAAAATGCTACATTCTCTTCTACCTTATTTAACTAAAAGCATCTATGATTGTGTCCAAAATGACACAGGATGATGTTGAATTCAGGGCATAGGTTCTTATTGTTCTTAACTCCCAAATGGGCCATCCCCAACCCCCATCTCCTGCACACCGGATCCCACAGTAACTGCTTGGGGGCTGGGTGGAGGGGGGGGGAGGGATTTTGGGAGGGATGGGAGTGGAATGTCTCTAGGGAGGAGTAAGATATGTTCTTGATTTTCTCCCAATGGAAATCTTTCCACTATGAGTTTAATGGGAAATCAAACTGGCTGTGAAGCTCATGTGCCCAAAGGCTAGGGGACCTTCCCCTCCACTCCAATTTCTACCCCAGCCCCAAGACTCTATCTTGTATGAAGTAAGGCGACAATGAAACGTACTGACTAAGCCCTTTGTTTTAATGTTGGAGTGAACGCCCCCCCCACCCCCGTGCGAGCGTGTGCGTGCGCGCACACACACACACACAGAGACACATTGTACTGTGATTAGATAAACATGAAGTATTGGTTTTATCAGTGGACCTGGATAAATCTGGTTCACCCTCCTCTCCCCTCCCACTCTGTGTGAAATTCCACCTCCTTTTCAGTCAAGGCTCCTTGCATTTATTTCTCTGGGGAATCTGGAATTTTCTCCTTTTCCAGTCTGAGATGATTCCCTTGCAGAATCGTTTGTAGAAGAAGATAGATGTCTGCTTTCTTCCTGGTTTAAACCATAAGAGTTAAAACAAACTAGTTAAGCCCTAACTAAACCAAACTAGTTAACCCTTCCTGGGTTAAACCAAAACAGTTTTTTTTCAATTTCCCTTCCATTTCATGTCAGTTTCTAAATTATGAGTTACCAAGTTGGTATTTGGGAAACAGCACTGTCCCTTCTTTTGCTCAATTTAGCCGCCTGCAGGTCATACTTAAACCCAAAGTTTCCACAGTGGTTTATGCAGAAGAGGCCTTTAACTATGCACATAAAACACAGCCTGTTTTCCACATACAGTCAGTGTTGCCAGACACGGGAAGTGCATGCCAGAGCAGCCTGGTGCTACCCAGACCACTTTCGGGCTGGAGAGATTCACAATCCATTTCCCTCCAGGTAGAATATCAGAATGAAGGCATTGATGCTACACCCGTGGTGTATGAGGACAATCGCCCGCTCTTAGACATGTTCCTCCAGAAACCCCTGGGACTGCTCGCACTTTTGGATGAGGAAAGTCAATTTCCGCAAGCAACTGATCAGACCTTGGTTGGTAGGTATCTCTTGTGAAAGGCATAATACGCTCAGAAGAGAACTTGGTTCATGCCATCAAATGAGCATGGCTGAGTATTTTGGCCACCTGGTAGGCTATTCAAGTATAGACTCTAGTTTTAATGAATTAAAATAGTCAGCAAATGTCCTGATAGATTTGTGTCTTAAAGCAAACCCATTACCAAGCCCTCCTCACACTCCTATTGCTGCCAATATCATTTTTATACCCTCTTGTCCCTTTCCTGTAACCAATACTTGCTTTCCCTCCTTTTCATACCCTTCTCTCATATCTTTGCCTGGATCCCATGCACCTCTAGTCCAAGTTTGTATAGAAGACCCATCTGGTCTCGTGGCTTCTAGACTCATACTTACCTTCTCTACCCTGGACATTCCAGCTTAACTTAGTTTTTCTAAAGCCACCTTTTCATTAGTTTATTGTCTATGGCCTGCCAATAAGACACCTGCTCCTGGCATTAAAGGCCCTTTTTATTCTAACCCTCCCATCGCCTCCCCTCCCCGTTCCCTTTGTCCATCTGGTTCTTGAATCTTCAGTGTTGCACATAATCCTGTCTTTCACTTAGATTGTGAGATATTTAGAGCAACAAAGCCCCAATGTTTGTATCCATTTAGTACTTAGCACAGATCCTCACACAAAGTAGGCTCTCAGTTACAACAATAGCAAACATTGTTTATTGGGGGAGGAACAGAAAGCTTCAAGCTTTCTCCCCAAATAGGAAATTGATTGGTGGGATTCTCTTCAGGAGTTGCAGTTATCACCCTCAGTGGTTTCCTTTTACCTATAAAGTCATCACAAGTTGCCATGATACGTTTAAACAAGGATTGTTTGCCTTCTTCTGTGGGGTATCTTTACGGTTCTAAAGCTAATTGGTCAGAGTTCTGGTGTCATCAGTGTCCATGCTAGGAGTTCTTAGAACAAAACAAAGAGATGTTAGGGCATCGCCTGACCCTAAAGACAACACAAAGATAAACGAAGACTTGAAGGTAAGTAAGCCCATCTCAACAGGACATTTTTCTCCACTGTTGTACATACAATGATAATATCAGGCTGCCCTGAAATCCCTTATTTGGGGTCACTCCTGGCTCGAGTGACTTTTTGTTTGAAAGAGCTAACAATTCTCATCGTAACTTTGAAACATGAAAATCCACACAGATAAATTTGAAGATAATCTGCGATGCAAATACTTCTGGCGGCCCAGAGGAGTGGAGCTGTGCTTTGGCATTCTGCACTATGCTGGAAAGGTGAGGCAAGTGTATGTTACTAAACCTGAATTTGACAAGGGGTATGTGTCCATATTACCCTGTCTGTGCTGTTCACAAAATTGCTTGCAGGTTTCTTTTCTCCTCTTAATTCCTCTTGAACACCTGATCGTAATTCCTAAACTTTCTCAGTGGTGCTGCTCACAGAAAGTCGCCCCTGGTAAAGAAGCAATTTCTCGCTGGGGTGACTACGGAGCTGCCATCTGCCTCTCACCTAAGGTTTGGCCTAGAAGTGACAGCTCTCCAGAGAGAAAACATAGTATAGCTTTTGCAGTGTTGAGCAGTGAATGTGCACATTCTGAAGTCATTTGGAAATGTGTAGGTAACAGAGGAGGGGTAATATCACAGTGGGGCTCAGTTTCTTAGCAGTTTAACTCTATGTGTCTTTAGGAAACTAAAAATGTCTAGATAAAAAGGGTAAAAAATTCACTTCATCATCCAGATGTTAAGCTTTTATACCATTAACAGAAATTTCCACCTTGTATAACTTATACCTCAGTCTCATTTCAAGTTCCTGAAGCAGAGTAGTGACTAATTCAGGAAAGTCTGTAGTCTGCAGCCGACAAGTCACTGCTTGAGTTACTCTCAAAGGAGCCATTGGAATTATGGCTAATTTGTTCTGGTGGGGTCTGCTGAGGCCCTGGGTCCAAAAATGAGTAGGAGTCCAACAAAGGACATTTTGGATTATTTTGTTGATTTAAGATTTATTGAAATTATTTTTACTTTTATTTATTATTATTATTTTTTTTTTTATTTTAGAGAGAGAGAATGAGTGGGAAGGAGGGGCAGAAAGAGAGAGAGAATTTTAAGCAGACTTCATGCTCAGCATTGGGCCCAACGCAGGGCTCAGTCCCATGACCCAGGGGTCATGACCCAAGCCGAAATCAAGAGTCAGATGTTCATCTGACTGAACCATCCAGGCACCCTGAAATCATTTTTTATATTCATATCATGGTATTGAAATTAATTTTGCCTGACAGGAGGTTGGTTGAAAGGCAATTCTAATATAAGTAGGGAGGATTGCTTTTTCTAATATAAGTAGAGAGGATTGTTTTTCTCTCCACATAGTGCATAGTATGTATTTTGGATATTTGTTAGAAATTGCAACCCAATTTTTACCCTTAAATACTTCACTCACCTTAGCACTGACGTCTGCCCGTATATTGACGTCCTCCATGTCTGAGATACCTTATCTAGCCTGCTCTCTCCATTCCTGTTCTCTTCCTCACACTTCCATTCTGTCTCTGTGTCCTTTTATACGTACCTCCTATTCACACATCTTCCCTTTCTCCCTCTTCTCCTTTCTTGATTTTAAGGCGGGTGGGGGGAGGTCTTTCTCTTTCTGGGCTCCTGTCCTTTTCTGAATTCATATGTCACTCAATGCTTATTTCTCTGGAGTGTTCTTAAAATTTCTCTGACCTGGATCCCTTCTGTTCTGAGAACTGAAAATGGCTCAGCAGCCCCGAGCATCACATGCCGTGAGTACCTTGGGAAGCAATGACAGTACAGTGGGTATGAGCTTGGAGCCCAAACTTCCTGGCTTTGGAATCCTGCCTGTCACTTCTGAAATGTGTGACCATGAGCATATTATTTTTCTCTCTAAGCCTCTGTTTGCCCACCAGTAAAATGGGGATAATAATAGTGTTTATCTCCTAGGATGGATGCTTTACATATAGCAACCAAAGATACAGCACCCAAGGTATTTTCATTATTATTATGTGAAATGACTATTTTTTTCAAAGAGCACCTGGACAAGAAGTTAAGATAAATTGGAGTGTCAAAAATTACATTTTTTCCCTCCTTATCTTGTGGATTGGATTTAAAAGCACGACTGTGTCAAGATAAATTCTATATATAGGTCGATTAACGACTGACCTCAGACAACTTGCCAGTGTTGCCGCCAGTAGATGATATTGGCTACTTTGCTGTTTGCTATTTATGTTGCAGGTATTATATGATGCTTCTGGAGTTCTAGAGAAAAACAGAGACACTCTGCCTGCTGATGTGGTTGTAGTCCTGAGAACGTCAGAAAACAAGCTTCTTCAGCAACTCTTCTCAATTCCTTTGACCAAAACAGGTACTTGGAGCCCCCCACATCCTTGGGCCTGATGCTTCTACAAGCACCGCTGGAGTTTTCTTGTTAGCGTCCAGATACTACCGGGGCCCCACTACCACTTTAAGCAGGGGTAAAAGTTTGTTCAGCTAAATTCAAGAAGATTGTTTCTTTTTCAGTTTAGTTGCACAGCATCAGGGTATATATACTGCGTACATGTACAGACAAACACTTTTTATAACACTAACTCTTAGACTCCTCATTTCTCTGCCGGACACTTTTCATTCTTTGATTTATAAAACCATATGTCATCACAAATTCATGCTAAGCACTCCAGGGTAGTCTCAGTTTACCTAGATTTATTGGGAAGATTATTTCTGTTCATGTATGATCCTAAGTGAAGGGAATGTGGTAAATCCAAAGGTCATCTAGTCATGGGGTCCTAAGAGGTCACCTGGTCCAACTCACCAGCCTCATGGTACTCTCCCACCCAACTTAGAATAGGTCCATCACTGGCTTACATGCCCGGCCTTTGCCCACTTAGAGTCAGCTTCTACCTAATGGCTTCTGTTGAGTTGCACAGTCAGTTCTCGTGCTCTTGTGACAGGAAGCAGGAAACGAGGGCCGAAGAACGGAACTTCAATGTCGTTGCTTTTTTGCCAAATAGGTTCCAATTGGGTCAAGTTCCTTTGATTTACCTGGGAGCTGTCGCCTTTGGCTGGGGAGCAGACTAGGTCTTCTCAAAACTTTCCTCTCAAGGGCATTATGTTTCTGAGGGTATGTCTGGAAACAGTGGCAAGTATGCTTTTATGAAAGGAGGAGAAGCTTCTTTGTCATTGTTCATAATTTATCTTTCTTCCCACATCCCTCTTGAAATCATTGGCACCCAAGTCTAGTTTGGGGCCTTTGTATGCTAGAAGAGAGTGGCTGCCAGGTCTGATTTTCAGCAACATGCAGAGGAATGAAAAGCTTGGCTAAGAAAAAAGCCACAGTCTACAACCTTTGCTTCATCTTAACTTGGAAAGAAAGTTGAGACCTGCTCTTAACTTTCATTGAAAAACGCTCCTTTAAACAAAGATAGTAGGAAGCCGTGAGAACACTGCCCTCCAGCTTTCTTTCCAGACCTCCCTTGGGCAGAGCTGGGATTTGATTCATTATCTCCTTATGAAGATATCTACCCTCCAAACTTGGTTCTAAAGAGACTGTTCATCCTACATTGATGGTCAGGATATTAATCAAGCTTCTAAATTTTAAAACGTCTATATTCTGTATTTTTTGGTTTTAATGTATTACAGCCTTTGAAGGTGGGAAAATTTTACTGGACAGCAATAGTTGTGTTGTTTTTGCCGGAATAGTAAATATTGGTTTCAGAGTGACCAAATGTGAACAGGGCTGGCACTTCCTTACCAGACACTTGAGTCTTATCAGGCAACTTATGTGAAGGGGCAAAGATACGGCCATTATTAATACCCTTAATATGTACTCTTTGAAATGAAATTTATCTAAATGACTTTTCAGTTGGCATTTATGCTCTCATAAATATAAGTAATGATTTGTCAGCCTGGGCCACTAGGTGGTGCTATGCAAGAAGTCAGGCTCTGCAGAAGCCTTCTGTTTGCCCTTGATCGCCTACACCGGGGAAGGAACAGGAACAAAGAGATAGCCTCTGCTTTTTTTTTTTTTTTTTTTTTTTTTTTTTTTTTTTTTTTTTTTTTTCTAAAAAAGNTTCTCTAAAAGAGTTTTCCTCTTATCTTGTAACTCTTTCTGAATCTTGCCTTCAAACTGCAGTCCACACATTCTGGAGGAAACAGAAGTGAAAAAGACGACTAGAAACGTGTTTTCCTAACAAGCTTCCTGTATCCCAGAGTCCTATATCTTGCATAATAATTTCTCTTGAAATCCTAAGCTGTATTTTCTCCACATTTTGAGTATAATTAAGAAGCTACAAAAACACATCAAAATTAATAAGCACGATTCTATTTTCTTTTTCTGAAATTGTTCATATAACAATGGCTTCAGTCAACATTTATAGAACAGCTTCTAATAATAAGGCACCATTTAGGCAGCAAGGGGAATATAAAGATAAAATTACTTTGCTCTAAAGCAACTGAAACTTACTTTTACCTTCACTTTCTTTCTAGAATTGATTTCCTTATGATGATATTTGCCCTCAAACATCATTTCTAAAGAGATTATGCATCTGATGTTGCAGGTCAGAATATTTATTAAGATTCTAAATTTTAAAGCAAACATAGTCTATAATTTTTGGTTTTAGTCTATTATAGCCTTTGAAGGTGGGAAAACCTTACTGGACAGAAATAGTTCATGCTGTTTTTACTGAAATTGCAAATACTTGTTTCAGCATGTGCCCCTTATGTGAAAGCAGATTTGGTTGTAGGTCTTGGCATTCTGGCTGGAAGCAAGGTCCCACACAGCCTAGCATTTTGAAAAAGAATGTGCTGATATTTTCAGTGCATGAGAAACCATTTTCTTGGTTGTTTTTATTTTTAAATAAAATAAAAACTGCTTCAAACCCTTAATCCTTATTGGATTAAAATGAAATGGGTCACTAGTTCAGTGAGCATAGATATTATGGGAAGTTACTTTACAAACTTCTTTTAGGAGATGAACTGCAGAGAGGAAGGAGAAAAGTCAAAGTTGGGAAGCTTTGGAGGCTGTTAGCCCCAGACTTTAAAAAGAGGTTCAGTGTTGGACTCCGGTTTCGAGAGAAGAGATCGTTAAAGGATGTTGCAGGTGCTCTGACTCCTGGTCTTGGTGGTGGTTACACGTATGTTTGCTTTATAATCTGTTATGCTAGACATGTGTTTTGCATACTTTTCTGTACATTCTCTTGCACAATAGCACTTGTGTTTTCCAAAAGATAGAGAAGACATCTCAAAACGCGAAGAAAATCTTTCATTTCTTTATCTAAGAGTTCCTATTCACTTAATTTGGAGTCTCCTGATAGCCAGACTGCTGCAGCCCTCTGCTTTCAAATGCAGGCATCAGGGAGTTTCAGGCGGACATTCCTGTCCCCTTAAGTCAGCCTCCTCTCTGGGCTGCTGGGCAGGTAACAATCCCTTCATTAGCGGATATAAGACAGAAGTACTGGTTCTTGATCTAATCTCTTACCAAGGTTGAGAGGATTAACCTCAGTGTGTCTTTGTGTCAGAGTAATATAAAATCAGAGAAAGTGATCCAGTTGACATTTTCCTGTTTCCTGTACCTACCTTCCCATTCATGTTGTACATCCCAAAGTACTGAAAAGGTTAAAAAAACAAAAACAAAAACATGGGGTGTGAAGTCATGAGGTGCAAGGTCATCAGGAGACAGGGCTGCTCCCAAGTTTCCGTAGCCCCCTTACCAGCGTCCCCTTCTGGCACACAGCTGCATCTGGTGAGAGAGGTGCCTGTGCCTAATGGACACACTCCCATTCCAAGGTAGTCCATGGTGATGAGGCAGACAGAGGCAGCTGCAGACAACATGGATTCTCAGACTTACGGGACCACTCTCTTGCCTGTACGTGGGCCACTTCAAACGTGGTGGAATTTTCTTTGTAATCCTTCCTTTCAATAGGAAGTTCTCTGAAGATTTCACATGTAAAAATTTGATGTGGCAGCAACATTGCTTTCTAACCCTTTAGCTGGGACTTTTCAAACTGAATGATCCAGGTAGAAAAACATTAAAAGGGCGGAAATGGTGGGGGAAAGGGAGAGAGGCAAACCATGAGAGACTCTTGAATGCTGACAAAAACTGAGGACTGATGGATGTGGGGGGAGGGGGGGATGGGCATGGAGGAGGACACTTGTGGGGATGAGCACTGAGTGTTATGTGGAAACTAATTTGACAATAAACTATTAAAAAAAAATTAAAATTAAAAATGAAAATAAAATATAAAATGAAAATTAAAAAAAAAAAAGAAAAACATTAAAAGGAAAGATGTTATAACAAAGTCTCATTGCATATTTTCTTGTTTGGGAAACGTTCCACTTGCTACTAATAAACTAGAGAAAAGTTCAAAAGGCTCAATGGAAGAAAGAAAAGAGGAAGTTTCAAAAGGAACGTGAAAAGTCCATTTCTGTCTTTGAATTGTGAAGTCTGACTTCCAAATAGGAGTTTGGGGTTTTAAAGGAGTTAGGAACTGTAGAGAAAATAGAAAAGCAAAAGTAGTGCCAAAGGGAATATTCTCTGAACCTCAAAGTCTAGTTTTGCTTCAGAATCTAGAACTGAGTTTGGGTCTGTTTTCTCCTGTCCAAGCGCCCCAGGTATTTCCCTTGGAATTAGATTTGAGTTGAAAATCAACAGTAAAGTCTCTTTATCTTGATTTCCATTGGTTCCTCCTTTTATTTGGATGGGGGTGGGTGGGCAAGATGAGCTCCCACATTATATCTGCAGAGAACTCTAACACCATCACTGCTGAAATACTTGCTTGTCCTGATTCTGTAACTCCCCAATTTGAGCATTCAGCTCTTAAGACGATGCCTTTTGGTAACTGTCTCTCAGAATTTTCATTTCTCACTTCCATGCTGGTTTCTCCTCCATGCTGGCAGTTCAGAAAATGGGTCTAGCAGGATGAGCTAGACTCCAAATGACAAGGTTCCAGGGTCAGAGATGTGGGCAGTGCTTGCCTCCTTCTGACACAGCAGCTCTAATGAGCCAACCCTCTCAGGAAGCCCTGAGGGCTGAGTTCTTCCTCACACAGAGGCCTGCTTCTTTCTGTTTAAAGAACGTATTTCAGTCAGTGGATAATTATATATTTAGCGTCTCTCTAGATATGGTGTTATATATAGGTGCTTTCTAGAAGGAATAAAAGAAAATCCCAGCCCAAATAGTCAGGGACAGATAGTGCACATCCTAAAATGTATAAAGGATGCACAAAGGAAATGTAAATTATGAATTGGTATGTAAACCAATACATGGGGACAATATAAGCACTGTGTCTATACAAGTAAAAATAGAAGGAAAAATCATGGAAATATCATGTGTGATATGAGGTAAAACTTCTTTTAACTACAAAGACTTCTTGGAAGAGTGTTTGTTTGTTTTGTTTGTTCGTTTTAATGGAGAGTAGAGAAAATTGAGCAGTCTGGGAGTAAAGAGGCATGCTTAGCCAGGGTCTACAGCACTGGAAAGGAGAGGTAAGCAGCGGGATGATTAAGTGAATAGGACGTGAGGAAAGGACTCAGGGCAGAGGGAGGGAAACAAGATGGAGAAGTGATGGCAGTGTACTGAGTCAAGAGTGGGCTTCTGATGCCAGTCTGAAACACTGTGGGTGGTCAAGGTGGGCTCCTAAAGAGAACGGTTTCAGGGTGACAAAGGAAAATTTATGCAAGGATGTTAAAGACTGAGTAGGGAGAACCAGGGTGCTCCCATGTGTCTATGTGGAGCTGTGTGTGAGTAGATGCTCAATAAATACTTCTACATTCTCCATTTTTTAAAAGTTTATTTATTTGTTTGGAGAGAGAGAGAGAGTGCATGAGAGAGAGAGAGGGAGAGAGAGAATCTCAGGCAGACTCTGCTTTGTCATCACCGAGCTTGACGTGGGGCTCGAACCCACAAAACACAAAACTGAGATCATGACCTGAGCTGAAGTTGGATGCTTAATCAACTGAGCTCCCCAGGTGCCTCTACATTCTGCATTAAGAGCCAGCATCGATTTAGAGTTAATTTTTGGTGAGCTCTGTGGTTGAGGTTCATTTTATTTTTCTGTAAGTATGTCCAGTTCCAAAACTTTTGAAATGACTGTCCTTTCTCCATTGAATTGCTTTAGCGTTTGTCAAAAATTAATGGTTATATTTGTGTGGGTCTGTTTCATGGATCTGTATATGGAATTCTTCAACACTACACTGTCTTTACTATTGTAGCTTTATAGTAAATCTTTAAACAGATAGCAGAGTTCATCCAACTTTATTCTTATTTTTTTAATGTTTATTTATTTTTGAGAGACAGAGCATGAGTGGGGGAGGGCCAGAGAAAGAAGGAGACCCAGAATCTGAAGCAGGTGCCAGGTTCTGAGCTGTCAGCACAGAGCCCAACGTGGGGTTCGAACCCACGAACTGTGAGATCATGACCTGAGCCTACGTCAGATGCTTAACTGACTGAGCCACCCAAGCATCCCAGTCTTTTTCAAATTGTTTTGGCTATTTCAGTTCCTTCGCCTTTCTTTATAAAATGTAAAAGTAAATTGTCTATATCTGTACAAAATCCTGCTACAATTTTGATTGGAGTTGCATGAAATCTACAGATCAATTCGGGAAGAATTGGCGTCTTTGTTAAGTCTTTCAATCCACAAACACAGTATGACTACTTATTAGATATTATTTTATTTATTTCATCATTACAGTTGATGTTACAAACAACACAGGTTTGAACTGTACAGGTTCAGTTGTGTGTAGATTTTTTTTCAATAAAAATAGTACAGTACTGTAAGTGTATTTTCTCTTCCTTATAATTTTCTTAGTAACATTTTCTTTAGTTTATTGTAAGGATACAGTATACAACATATGTAACATACAGAAGATGTGTTAATCAACCATTTATATTTATTCAATAAGGTTTCCAGTTAACAGTAGCCTATTAGTAGGTAAGTTTTGGGGGAACCAAAAGTTACATATGAATTTTTGACTGTGTAGGGGGTTGGCGCTCCAGCCGCTGTGTTGTTCAAAAGTCAGCTGTGTTTTGTTTCAGCATACGGATCCTGTACATGTTTTTGTTAGATTTATTACCTAAGTATTTCAGGTTTTGGAGCTAGTATACTTTTTTTGCTTGTGTATTTCCAGTGGTTCAGCTAGTGTGCAGAAATATCATTGATTTTTGTGGATTGACCTCGCCCACACACTTGCTAAATTCACTTGTTAGTCCTAGGAGTTTTGTTTTTTTTAGATTCCTAGGGATTTTCTACATAGACAGTCATGTTGTCTATAAATAGGAATGTGTATTTTTCTTTCCATTCTTGCACCTTTATTTCTCTTTCTTGCTTTATTTCACTATATATCTAGTACAATGTTGAATAGAAGTGATATTGTTCTGGCCTTGTTCCTGATCTTGGGGGGGAAGCATTGTGTCTTACACAATGTTTTATGTAGGACATCTTGTACTTGTTATTCCCTCTATCTGGAATGTTTTCCTCCAAGACCGATGGCTAGTTTCATCAATTTCTGTAGCTATTTTATCAAAATCTGCTTTTCCTGTTAAAATTTTAATATCCTCAATATTTTATATCCCCATTTCCTGTTTTATTCTTCTCCTTAGCACCTGTCACTGCCTTTTATAGCATATACACTTGACTTCTTTATCTTATTTGTCTGCCTTCCTCCACTATAATGTAAGTTCCAAGATCACAGGGATTTCTGTCTGGTTTGTCCATTACTATATCCTCCCTGATGTATAATGGCCACTCAGTATATGTTTGGTGAATAAATAGATGAATGAACCAAATCTACCCATCCACCTGCATCTATTCCCGTGTCTGTCTTCCTTCTAATCTAAATGACACAACTATCCCTCCCTTATTACAGGCCAGCTCTCCACTTGTCCTCTGCCTTCCTTCCCGTTTTCACTTTCACAAAAGACTTTCATCATAGTTGTTCCTCTTCTTTTCTGCATCTTCTGTTCACTCCTCATGATGTGACCATTCTCATCAACATACTGTCTTCCATCTTTTTGACTGTTATGAGTTGAATTATGTTCCCCCCAAAACATTTGTTGGAGTCCTAAGCCTCAATACTTCAGAATGTGACTTTATTTAGAGATAAGGCCTTTGCAGAAGTAGTCAAGGTAAAATAAAATCATCAAGGTGGGTCCTAATCCGACATGACTGGTGCCCTTATAAAAAAAGAAAAATTTGAACATAGGGAGAGTGCTGTATGAGGATGAAGACAGATAGCAGGGTGATGCTCCTCTCACTCGAACCTCTTAATTAAATTCTGTTTCTACTCTTGCCTTTTACAATCTAACAGCTAAACTACAGTCTTTTCAAAAACATAACTGATCATCTCATTCCTTTGCTTAAAGCTTCCAATGACCCCTTATCACACGTTGAATAAAATCCAAATTCCTTTTCTTTTCTACAAACTCTTAACATGGTCTGTCCCTGCCCTTCTCTCTGTCCCCATCTCTTGAACTTTGCCCTTCACTCACTGTCTTCATTTTGTTCCTCAGATATTCCAAGCCTTTTTCCTGACTCTGAAACCAGCAGCTCAGTCTGCCTGGAATATTCTTTCTCCAGATCTTTACAGGCCTGTCTCCATTTTGTGATCCAGAATCCTGCTCAAATATCACCTCTGAAGAGAAGTCTTCTTTGTCTACCCAGTGGAGAGAGGCCCTGCACTTCCCTGTTACACTACTCTGTATAGCTATCTCCATTGGGATCTAATATTATCCTGTCTATCTGTATATCACCCTTCTCCCCCAATCCCCAATGCTAGAATGTAAGTTCCTTGAGAGCAGAGACCTTACTAGTCTTTTTTTACCATGGTATGCCCAGGACCCAGAGCAATGCCCAGTGCATAGTAAGTCCTCAATAAATATTTGTTAAATAATTTGGTAACTCCTGCAAGTTAGAAACTAAAGCTAAAATCCAAATCTTGACTCCCAGTTTAAGACTCTGTATTAATTTACTAGGGCTGCCATAACAAGGCACCACAAGTAAACAATGGCTTAACCAAGAGAAATTTATTGTCTCACAGTTCTACGGTCTAGAACTCCAAGATTACAGTGTTGTGAAGTTTGATTTCTTCTGATGCCTCTCTCCTTGGCTTGCAGATGGCTGCCTTCTCAGTATTCTCACATGGTCATGCCTTGGTCTCTGTGTGTATTGTATACCCCAATCTCCTCTTCTTATGACGATACCAGTCATATTGGATTAGGGCTCACCCATATGACTTCATTTGACTTTAATCACCTATCTCCAAATACAGTCACATTCTGAGGTACTAGGGGTTAGGATTTGAACATATGAATTTGAGTGGGAGGGAGCGATACGGTGCAATTCATAACAGATCACGAAGAGCTGAAGGAGCTGTTCAATACAAGCCTCTTACCCATGGGACATGTGGGGGCCACCACCTTTCCCATAAACCCCAGGGACAGCTGTAACCGGCCAGAGTGTGTTTGCAGTCTCACCCAGTCGGGGAAGGAGAGCTCTGTTTTCTCCCTTTTCCTTTCTCCCTTCTTCCACACCAGAGGGACTATATAGAGAAGAGAGAAGACTTCTTCAAGCCAGGAGAGACATCAATCCAGCCTGGAGGGAAAGGGAGAGTGGGGGAAAAAAAAGCTTTGAATTGATATAATGTCAAAAGTTAAAAACAAATAGGAATGAATTTTCAAAACCAAAAGAAATATTTAATAACAGAAAACATCTGAAAATCGATGAACTGGGGCAGAAATACGGTTAAGGGAGCTGCCATCCTCACAGAAGGGTAGGTCAGCATGGGTGGGGGAAGTGACAGAAAAAGGCAAGTATGTGTCATGTTTATCCCCAATGAACTGAGGTGCCTCAATATGCTGATTTCATGCTCCAGGCGCAGCAGAGAACCACAAAGCTTTGTGCACATGTGACTCTAGAGGGCTGGCACTTTCCATCAGTAGCTGGGGATTCCTCCCAGCACCAGCCTGCAGTGGGTGGAGTGAGATTTTTGTCTCAGGAATAGGGCATGTGACACTGAAGGTCACTCATGAATAACAGAAATAGCGAATGGTAATTACGTGGGCTCTTCATCTCCAACAACCTGTAATCAGACCTGCAGTTCAGAGCTTGGTCTCCCCAGCTATGCAGTTCTGTCTCACGTAACCATCTTGTGTACCTGAGAAGAGTGTTAGCCCCATGAGAACAGAGACCATGTCTTCTGTTTTATGTACACGTATAGCATCGAGCTGGGACTGTTCACAGCACTTCACAGCTCTGCGCCATTGCCCACATGAGTTCTCTCTGGAGTTACTTCTGTCCCCCAGCCCCACACTCATCACCACACCTTCCATCGTTCCCCATCTCCTGCCTTAATCTCCAAAACTCATCCCTGACCTCACCTCTTCCAGGAAATTTCAGGTCAGGCCCAACTCCTTGCACCAGTGGAATGTAAATTCCATGAGGACAGGATTTTGTCCATTTAGTTAGTTCCTCTTTCTAACTCCTAGAGAAGCCTCTGTCTGTTCAGGCAGAGAGTGCAGTTTGTGACCAGAATTTCCTAGTAGTCCTGAGAGCACTAGAAGCATGTCAGAAATATGGGCCACCCTGTGATTTGTGGTGTTGGTTGGAAGCCCACCATCATCGGATAGCTATTTAACAAGTTGTGAAATTCAGAGAGCTCCTGTTTAGAATTTAGTAATCTGAATCTAGAAGAACAAATGTGAGGCCCTGTTTGGACTCAGGGCCCAGGAAAATACAGGTGTGATTGCAGTTACATTTGGCATCTGAAATGGATTGCTACCCTCCTTCCAGGCTGGCGTGGGCAGGATGGGGGCTTTCCCAGAAGTGAAGAGCACACAGGTGATTAAAGTATAGACTGCACCAGGAAGCATGAGATCCACGTACTTGCTCAGAAATGTGGCCGCCCTGGGGGATGTGGGTGACGCGTGGCCACCCCCTGTGCTGCCTCTGGGAGGTTCCATGAAGGGCAGCATCTCTTCTGCCCTCTGTCCTGCCAACAGCTGGATAGCTGCAGGAGAAACCTCACACCTTTTCAGCCCTTGCCTAGAAGAGTCTCTGATTTTCTTTGTTAGGCTTGTTGAAGCCAAGATGCATGCATAGTGTGGTTGTGGTGGTGAGGTGGCTTCTCTTATCATTCTTGTGTTTTATCCCCTACCCCTGAATGCTTTTAGGTTTTGAGTTTGCATTCTCCAAGTGCTATTTTCTTTATGTTTAAATGTAAGCAACTTAAGTGTTTCTTTCCCTTTTAAAAGTCTAGTTTCAGTTTCTTCTAGCCCATCAGCTGCAGTGGAGTAAAGAGCCCTGGACCATAAGTCAGGAGACTTAGATGTAGATTGGTACTTTGTATCCCTCGTGTTTAATTCTCTGAACCAGCTTCCCATGTGTGCACTGAGGGGTTTACATGAAGGACCTCCCCTGATTAGATGGAACCTTAAGGTCAAACAGACAAGCCCCTAATAATCTCTAGCCCAAACCTTCAGTCTGGGGTTTGAAAGCTCTCACTGGGCTCTGTTTTGTTGTTTGGTCTATAGACCCATGCTGTCCAGTGGATGTAAAATGTTCTATGCCCACATTTTAAAAAGTAAAAAGAAACAGGTTGCCTTCGTTTGTTCAGGGTGCTATAACAAAATACTATAGACTGGGTGGCATATAATTAACAGAAATTTATTTCTCATGGTTCTGGAGGCTGGAAAATCCAAACTCAAGGTGCCAGCAGATTTAGTGTCTGGTGAGAGCCCATTTCCTGGTTCACAGAGCCTTTCTATTGTGTTCTTGTACAATGGAATGGTCAAGGGAACTCTCCAGGGTTTCTTTTGTAAGGACACTGATACATTCACGAAGGCTCTGCCTTCTTGAATTATGTAATCACCTCTCAAAGGCCCCACCTCCCTGCTCAGAAACCTGGGTGACTATGTATACTGTCACATGTGTATGGGGGTTAGGAAATCACATATGAATGGGGGGACATAAACAGTCAGTCTGTAGCACAGGTGAAGGTGAAATAATTTTAATATATATCTTTACTCAATATATCACAAATATTCAACATGTAATCAATATAAATCTTACTAATGTGATATTTTCCTTTTTTTGTTGTATGGAATTCTTGAAATCTGGTATGTATTTTACACTTATGGCACGTCTTAATTTAGAGTAGCCACATCTTCATGTGTGCAGTAGCCACCATATTGCATAGCTGTAGCTCTAAAGAATCACTGCCCTGGCCACAAAAGTGCCTCATTCCTGCTTTCAAACAGAAGTGCAGAAATGCCAAAGAGCCTTATTGCTGGTCCTCTCAAGAAAAATAAATTCTTATTTCTTTATGAAATAGTATTTTATTATGTCCGTATTAATATTTTCCTGTGTAGGAGAGAAATACTCTTCTGGATTTGCAGAGTTCCAGTTCCGCAAAGTTTAAAAATTTCCCTTGATTCTCTTTACAGAGATAGAAATATTCCTATATTATCAGTAGTAAGAGCAATGTTTCCTAAAATGTGTTGCATGAAGCACTGGGTTTGTGGGATGTGAAGAGGTGTGAGGTGAATGAGCAATTTTCATGGTCAGAAAGTGTGGGGAATACTGACTGTGAAAATCCACTACATATCTTTATTGTAGAAATACCAAGAGATGCCTCTCTCATGCACAGGGCTTCCAAAACCAATAAGATGCTTTTTGTGGAAAGTATCTTGAGGGTCAGGAGTCAAGTGAGACCCACTGAGGCACTGCCAACTGGAGAATTTTCTCCCCGACTTTCTTTTCCAGGGCAACCTTATTATGTGGGTCTTAAATCCATTCCCAAAAGTTCCTTGTGCTTTCCTAGCTCCAGGGACCCTGCTGATGCTCTGTCCTTGAGAAAGAAAAATGGAGCTCAATAATGAGTTATGATAATGGCTTTAATATTGGGGACATTAGTATCTGTTGTGAATCAGATCCACTATCTTTCTTCAACACATTTTAATAGTTCTTTCATAGCTCCTAAATGTGACAGTGAATGTACATTTTATTTTAAAGTGGCAGTTCAATTTAGAGACATTTTGTTTTATTTCTTTAATGATCCTGTCAAGTATAGCAAATGTGGCAGCTGTGATTTTTTTTCAAATGGCCAAAAATGCAGGAAAAGTAAATTCTGCTTCTCTCGGCCAGAATCCTTCGCATTCACAGAAAAGAAATATGTTCCCATTTAAGATGAAAGGTTCTTTGCTTTTATTTCATAGCTCATATTGGAGAAAAAGTCTCAAGGCCATTTACAGTTTATTAATTTATCCCACTATAAAATCTCTTTATAATGGGGCTTTCAGGTCATTTTAACCCTCCTTCTCCCTTCCCTTACTGAAAGATAACTCCAGGCACTTCAAATCAAATGAATTAGAAACAAAGCCATTATAATTATAATTAAAATCTGTCTATTTAGAGATGGATCACAATTTAGCATTTTTCCCCCAGGAATTTGGGTCATATTAATAGAAATTGTAGTTTTCTCTTTAGAATACAAGGCCAGCTTCTGACAGTCTGGTCCATATGTTAGATGCATATAAAAGTTAATCATTCTGCTTTGGTGCCAGCTTGTGTGCGAAGAAAAGCTGTAAACCACAGCTGTATGGGGTAATATCTGTGAACTTTACTGGCTTGCACATGTGAGGCATCAGTAAACTAAGTAAAATGTCACTTAACTGAACTTGAGAGTTGGAAGAGGGAGAGAGGATCGCTAAGATTTTATTAAGGTTTGTACTTAGTAGACTCGTTCCATTCTTTGCATTTCACAAGGGCAGGTCAAGTTACACAAACCCCAAATCAGCTGTTTTCCAGATGATTAGGTTTGGCTTAGCCACAACGATATTGATCCCACAACAGTGGTTGACCTGGTTTGGTGTGTAAATGACAAAAAATCCAGACATCATCTAACATCAATTGTGTTCAATCAGTTTGGGCAGGCTGCAGTCCCATCAGTTACTCAGTAGTCTGCCTTGAATATGATCAAAAACCCTGAAACTACTGTAAAATCTTAAATTAGGCATTCCTGTTTGATGTGCTATCTTAGTGTTGACTGTGCAGTGCTCTGCACTGCTGACAGCCAACTTTGGGCAAGAAACTTGAATACTCTTTGCCTCAGTTTCCTTTCTTTGTGGATTGGGGACCCAGCTCACAGGACTGTCACATAAAAATACCTTAGCACAGTATCTACAACACTGTAAACATTCAGTAAATGTTAGTATTTAAGAATTGTTAACTCTCCTAGGGGCACCCGGGTGGCTCAGGCGGTCCAACTTCGACTCAGGTCATGATCTCGCCATCCATGTGTTCGAGCCCCATGTCTGGCTCTGCTCTAACAGCTCAGAGCCTGGATCCTGCTTTGGATTTGGTGTCTCCCCCTCTCTCTGCCCCACCCCAACTCACTCATGCTCTCTCTCTATCACTCTCAAAATTAAACATTAAAAAAATTTTTTAAAAAAATAATTGTTAACTCTTCTGATCTGGAACTGAGTGACAAATATACGGCAAGAAAAGTGGATTTCTACATTTATTTCTTTATCTCTACATTTCTTAAAAGACAATATTTTAAACATTTTTAAAAGATAGTATTACATTATGTCGTCTTTCTGTTGAGAATTTGTAATTTCTGTATTTTAAAAGTGATATCTTAATGGGACACCTTGGTGGTTCAGTCCGTTAAATGCCTGACTCTTGATTTCTGTGCAGATCATGATCTCCTTGTTCATGAGTTTGAGCCCCACGTTGGGCTCTGTGCTGCCACTGCGGTACCTGCTTGCAATGCTCCTTCTTTCCTTGTGTTTGCCCTTTCCCTGCTATGCTCTGTCTCTCACTCTGTTGCTCTCAAAATAAACTAAAAAAAATAGAATGTTTAAAATATATAAAAATAATATCTTAATAAATGGGAGAGAATAAAATAAACCCTCAAATCTTATATCTTTAGTTTGTTTTCTAGTCAAACAACCCAGCATTTAATGAGGCTCTAGACAATAGAAAATTAGATATTCTATAAAACTCCCAAATAACCAGAAACCCTAATGAATAACACTTTTGTAAATCTCAAAATGTATGCTGAAAGGATTGTTTCTGAGTCAAGTTATTTGGCTTAAACCAAAACTCCTTGGTCCAGTAGGACCTCTAGGGGTTCCATGTGGCTCCACTCAATCCCCTATACCAGCAACATCTGCATCTCTACTCACCACTAAAACTCTGTTAACTATAAATTTAATAGGAACACTTTGTTCCCAAAGCTCAATAAACATTTGTCCAGCCCTCTGGATGATGAAACCCAGATACAAGGAAAGTAAGTAACTTCATTCAAGTTCTCCTAACCAGTAAGTGGCAGACCTGAGACAAACCTCAGGTGGTTTGACCCCAGAACTCACAATCCTAACCACTTCACCTCTGCAATCCAGACCTCCAGTAGTTTGAGCAATGAGTCTGAAACATGAAAGTAACATGGCATGGACAGAGACCAGAAAAAGAGTCAGGATACGTGGAGGGAAGTGAGTTGTACTGGGGCCTGCTTCTAGACAGTATTGGATGTAATGTTAAATGAAAACTTAATGCCACACAATTTATTCACGTATATTTGAGTGCTTACTCTTTGCTAAGACTACCACTAGGTATAGAGTAGTAAGTAGAATAGACTTAGTGCCCTCCCTCATGGACCTTATACTCCGGTAAGAAGATACAGTGTTAATTAGATTCATGGATACCTTTCAGTGTTCCATCAACGAACATCTTTAGCTTTGACGAGACATTCTCTAGAAACACGTAACCCATAAATCTGTTTCATTCAGATTCATTACACACCCATGAGGCTACATAACTCTACAAAATGGTTCACAGTCAATTGCTTATCTACTTGGGATAATGAGCCATGGCGCTCTTGGATGACTGAAGGAAGAATCTGTGATCCTGAAGTTTGGCAGAAAATGGTAGATATGATCCATCTCTAGAAGGCAAGGGTAGAAGTCATCTAAAATGTTGTGGTGCATTGAGCATCTTCAGTGAACATTTTTCTTTAGCATCTACTATGTGTAGAGCACTTTCCAAATCTTTAGCAGGTGCTGAAGAAATCTTTTTTGATAAGACATTCTCTAGAAACATTTAAACCTTGATTGAGAATAGAAATACTTAATACCTGGCTGTGCTTGTAATCTCTATAAGGAATCATTTCTAATGGTAAGTCCCATGTAAGGCAGAATATTTATATTGACTTGAAAGGACTTAGGCACAAGTACATTAACTAGCTGCAGCCTCTAGATTAGCACAAACTTGTGATGCTTGTAGAGTTACTTCATCAGAGAAATAGTCTTTTGTGCTGACGTTTATTCTTAATAGGTTCTGTTTTTGTTTAAGACAAAAAACCGTAGTTATGGCACCCTAAGTATGTAGGATAAGACTTTAATTTGCAATGTTTTTGAAATCAAATGGTTATTTTGTATGCTGTATCACAAGGCCACGGTCTCAAAAAAGCTGTGCCTGTACTTAAGAAATAAAAAAGAATTTTATCCTTTAACACCATGACACATACGAGGTTCAGTAGAACTTTCTAGGTACTGCCATTTTATGAATTGGTAACAACAATAAAACAAAAATCACACACACACACACACACACACACGATATGAGAAAGAAGAGGAATGTGGGTGAGTGGATATTCAGAAAACCCATGCCGGTATAGCTAAGATAAGTAGTAGTGCTGCCCAAGTAGGCATGCTGTAAGCTTTGTTCCCTGCAGAATGTTGCCTTTCTCAGTATGTGTCTCCTTATTTTCTGGATTCTTTGTTTTTTAAATTAAAAAAAAATTTTTTAATGTTTATTTTTGAGAGAGAGAGAGAGAGCCTGGTGGGGGAGGGGCAGAGAGAGAGGGAGACACAGAATCCAAAACGGGCTCCAGGCTCTGAGCTGTCAGCACAGAGCTCATCACAGGGCTCTAACTCACAGACTGCAAGATCATGACCTGAGCTGAAGTTGGATGCTTAACTGACTGAGCCACCCAGGTGCCCCTATTTTCTGGATTCTTAAGCTGCTGTAGTTTTTTTTTTCAAAGATGTGCACCTGGATGTTCAGACTAGGTCCTTTAAAAAAGGAGCAAGGAATAAGTCATTCCTTGAAATGAGCCAAAATAATTGGTAAATGTTTTTCAAAAGTTAACCATGAATGCTTGGACTCAATAGAAAAAAGATTTACATAAGTAATGATTGCATTCGAATTAGTACCCAGTTTTTCAAAATGCCAATATTTACTAATACGCAAACTGAAAGAAGCATACATTTTTATTAGAATATATATATTATGAAGATGTTGAAGATAAGCACATTGACTTCCTTAATCTTAAAAACATTGCAGGGAGGGAGCAAACACCAATACTTCTGTCTCCTGTCATATGTGTTAAGAGGAATGGTATAAAAATTGGAGATCTGAATAAGCTCACCGTAGCCACAGGAGCCAAGTGAAGGAGTAACTAAAGAGATCCCCGGAACTGAACACTGCTAGTTGCTTGTGGTGATCAGCTGTGAAGAGAGCTTTGGCAAATTACGTATCCGGGCCTCAGTAAAAATCATTTACGCTTCCTCCACTTATCGAAGCCACACTGTCATCACTGCCCCCTCATCCTTCTGTTGCCTGCCAAACTGCGAAGAAACAATAATACATTGTACAGATTTTGGTTTTATCTTCTTTATATTGTTCTTTATTTCCCCTACTCCAAGCTTCTTTTAAGATAGATTTCACAACCATAGGTAGAATTTCAGAGCTGAATGAAAACCCGACACTGTTCGACCTTTTTTACTCTAATTTGCATCCACAATTGTTACTTATTTGCCTGTTTTTTAAAGCATGATGTTGTTTTTTAAAAAAAACTTTTAAAAAGCAGTTTTAGGGGCACGTGGGTGGCTCAGTCAGTTAAGTGTCTGACTTCGGCTCAGGTCATGATCTTGCGATCTGTGAGTTTGAGCCCCGCATCAGGCTCTGTGCTGACAGCTCAGAGCCTGGAGCCTGCTTCAGATTCTGTGTCTCCCTCTCTCTCTGCCCCTCCCCACTCATGCTCACTCCCTCGTCTCTCAAAAATAAACGTTAAAAAAATTTTTTTTAAGTTTTAGTTCACAGTAAAATTGAGGGAAAGGACCAGAGATTTCCCATATGACCCCTGCCCACACATGCATAGTCTCCTTCATAATCAATATCTCCCACCAGAGTGGTACATTTTTTATAATGGATGAACTTAAATTGACACTTCATTATTACCCAAAGTCTATAGTTTATATTAGAGCTAACAGTTGCTATTGTACATTCTATGGGTTTGGACAAATGCATAATGACGTGTATCCATCATTATGGAACAATATGGAATATTCTCACTGCCATAAAAACCCTCTGTGCTCTGCCTATTCATCCCTT
Source organism: Crocuta crocuta (assembly GCF_008692635.1). Classification (NCBI taxonomy): domain Eukaryota; kingdom Metazoa; phylum Chordata; class Mammalia; order Carnivora; family Hyaenidae; genus Crocuta; species Crocuta crocuta. The sequence continues at coordinate 4,674,294 of NW_027551572.1, forward strand.
CCCCCAACTCCTAATATTTTTACTATCCCTATAGTTTTGCCTTTCCCAGAATGTCATATAGTTGGAATCATATAGTATATAACCTTTCCAGATTGGATTCTTTCACCTTGTAATGTGCATTTCAGGTTCTTCCAAGGCTTTTCATGACCTGATAGTTCCATTTCTTTTTAGTACTGAATAATATTTTATCCTCTCGATATATTTACTTTATGCATTCACCTGCTATGATATATTTTGATTGCTTCTAATTTTTGGCTACAGGATTTTGTGTGGACACAGGTTTTCAACTCCTCAGGATAAGTATCGAGGATTGGGACTGCTGGATAGCATGCTAAGAGTGTGTGTAGTTTTGTGAGAAACCACCAAATTCTCTTCCAAAATGCCTGCACCATTTTGCATCCCTACCAGCAGTGAATGATAGTTCCTGTTGCTCCACATCCTTGTCAGCATTTGCTGTTGTCAGTGTTCTGGATTTTGGTTATTCTAATAGGTATGTGGCGGTATCTCACTGTTATTATAATGCACATAGCCCCTGTAGATATGTGATGTGGAGCATCTTTTCATGTCCTTATTTGCCTTCTGTATATCTTCTTTGGCGAGGAGTCTATTAAGATCTTTGGTCCATTTTGGGATGTCTGGCTGGATCATTTGGTGGAGCATGCACCTCTTGATCTCAGAGTTGTAAGGTTAAGCCCCGCCTTGGGCTTTTAATTATTTAGTTATTCTTCCTTGGGCTTGGAAATTATTTTTAAAAAATTAAAAGAAAAAAAATTTAGTCCATTTTTAATTGGGTTATTTTCTTGAGTTTTAAGAATTCTTTTGCATTTTGGATGACAATCCTTTATCAGATGTATCTTTTGCAAATAGTTTCTGTGATGTTGCTTCCTGAACAATATTGTTTATTGCCCTAGCTCTCTAATTTATAGCCCAGGTAAATTTCACATGTCCTAGCCACAGATGTCACGCAGTCTCTTTGGCACCAGGTCGACATTAAAGTTTCTTGTAGCTCCCTCCCACAAAAAGTTCTACTCCTCTTGATATCACATTGCCTGGCATTGATCTAAATGAAGCTGCATAGCCACAAAGGGTTTGCTTCATGGTGCCTTGGCAGAACTCTATGGCATACATGTAGAGGACCACTCATCTACTCAAACTCCTCATTTGACATGTAATACAAGTGAGTCACAGAGAGTACCGTGATCTAAAGGCAGTGGCAGGCCTGGGATAAGAATCCAAATTTCTCACTCTCAAGTCTAGCATCCTTTTCATCGCTTCCATGCTACAGAGGGAGAACCAAAGAAGCATTTATAGTTTCAGGCACTCAGCTGTCATCCTGCACAATGGGAGTTTAACAGCATCTTATTTTTCTGTGTGGCTTTCTGGGTCTTAACTGAAAACATAAGGAAACCTGAGTAGTGTGCTTCACACAAAGAAATGGTACAATGGACTCGTCATGAACAGGTAAGGTGTATTGAGCAGAACTTCTGGGGAGGGATTTTTTAATCTGCAGTGATCAGTTTATTCTCTCCTGCCTGGGCATTTTATTTAGGATTCTAGTCTAAAATATGGAATGTCACTTTTCTGTGTGCAACTCCCTAATCCATATGAGATTTTACTCAAGACTTTGGCCTCATTAGTATTTGTACTGACCTAACTGATATGAGTCCCCTATTGACTTATATCCAAACCATCCAGCTTTGGTCATACAAATGGTTGAGTACTCTATCTGAAGGCTCCTAGAAGAGCAAAATAGCAAAGGTTTTATTCATAGTCCCAGTGACATACAGTGCCTTTGGAGAGCCTGCCTCTTCCTCCTTTTTCATGTTTTCTTCCCCCACCAATCACCTTCATAGTTAGTATTTTCATTGGTAGGAGGCAAGTAACTTGTGTTTATGCTTATACAGGTAAAATAATAAATACTATATGCTATTACTAAATGTCTAATATAAAAATGAGAAGCTGCTTAGGAGTTTGATGTATAAGGTCTCTGGAAGCTTCTGGAATTTTTTAGTGTTTTGTTTATTTAAAAAATCTCTACACCCCACAGATTTACAACCTTGGGATCAAGAATCGCATGCTTTTCTGACTGAGCCAGCAAGGTACCCTAGTCTCTGGAATTTTTAAAGATCTCTCTTCTCACTAAACATTCTGCATCTTCCAAATAGAGTCATTTCCCTTTCCTATCAAACTTCCATTATCCCTTAAGATCTAGCTTATTTATTGCCTACTCTCCAACTTTCTTCTTCTTCTCTCAAGAAAACTTAGTCTTCTGTCCTCTCATGTCACCTTATACAACACTTTCCACTCTAAATTACAATAAATTGGTTTACATGTCAGTCCTTTTCCTACCCCGAGCATCTTCTCTGGGCTGTCCTCTCCTTAAGATAAAGAACTGTGTTCTAGTCATCTTTGGAGCAACCACAGAAGGCCCTTACTGTCTTACTTCAGAGCATGAATAACTTGAGCACCATTAACTGAAAGGACCTCTGCTTCTAAACTGTCGTCTTACCCAGACACTGGATGGTTTATAGCTACCCAGCATTTCCATCAGCAGAATCTTTCTGTAAATGTTTTGTTCCTAGAAAGCTTTCCATACTATGCAAACATCTCACCTCAGCGAAGTAATACATGTATTTATCCATGAACAAATGAGATCTGGATTAGTCGGCAGAGGAAGATAGTAACCTGAAGATTTGGAACATAGGAGAGGTTTGATGGAGGAGGTCTGTACTGCCTTGTAGACTTCAAGAGCGGGGCAAGGAAATAGGGGGAACTGGTTGTTAGAGTAGGGTAGAGATATAGCATTAAAGCCATTCCACTTCAGAAGTGGAAATGGGGGTGTGAAAAGGAATGTGTGATGGTACCTGGGTGGTTGAGTTGGTTAAGGCTCTTATTTCAGCTCAGGTCATGATCTCACAATTCGTGGGTTCAAGCCCTGCATTGGGCTCTTGCACTGACAGTGCAAAGCCTGCTTGGGATTCTCTCTATTCCTATCTCTCTGCTCCCCTCCTGCTTGTTCATTCATTCTCTTTCTCTCTCAAATAAATAAACTTAAAAAAAAGAAAAAAAAAAAAAGGATGTGTGGAACTTGAATACATCCTTCACCTAAATTACAGTTTGTCCAGGACCAGCCCTGGTTGGACTCAAACCTCCTCTGCTGTATGTGGATATTGTTCTGAGGCTGAAATAAACAAATCTCCCATTTCAGTGACCAGTGGGTGCTGGAAGATCTGTGTATGTGAATTTCATTTTTCCTTTTTACTTAATGAGTCAGATCTTCTTTGATAGATATCAACAGTCTAGGCTCCAGTACTTTTGTGAACACAGGTCCTGTCATTTACAAGCAAACTACACCAGAAGATGTGGGAAAGGCAGTTTTTTGTTTTTGTTTTTTTTTACATGGCTTTATCTATGGGAAGACTGAGCTGGCAGCTTCTGCCAATGTGGCAATAAAATTCAGGAAACAAAGAGCTTCAGCTCCACTATTGACCAAGTTAGGAAGGGGAAGTCTTGTTACCTCCTTGAATTCTCATGATTCAGTACAGTTGTTTGCTGTGCTGACATCCTGTTGATGAGTTTTAAAGCTTAAAGGAGGAAAGAAGGAGTTACTATTTTTCCTCAGCTCTACAATTTTGAAATCACTGGGTCACAAATCTTTAAAGCTGTGGTTCACATTCTAAATGAAAAAGAAAGCAGCAAAAACACTGGTTTGGCTTTCTTTGAGCAGAATAGTCCAGAGGTGTTAATTATGCAGAAACTCCTAAGATGCCAGACAGCTGCCAATTAAAAGCCAATTCAGGGATGAGAAAAGGGTTTCTTTTGCGCTTTGAATTTCCCATGTGCATGTTTTTGAAGGTAAGGTTGTGCACTCAGAAAAGAGAGTGAATTTGTTATCTGTGCCTTTTTCTTCTATAAAACAGCTGGGAGGGTAGGCTGGTGTTTTATTTACTCCTGCTGCCTTCCCTTCACAAAACTGCAGCCCATTCGATATATTATCAGTATTCTTTTCGTGAGAGATTAAGTGGGCTGGGAACTCTCCCACCTCCCCCCTGCCCACTTATTGATATTAGTACTGAAAGCCACGGATGAATGCCAGGTGAGAGAGTAAAAACTGCAGAACGAAATCTAACAACACACTTTTTCTCTTGGCCTCCTACAACTTTTTCATATTTTTTGTACCTGTTTTGAGTTACCTCAGTGTATCAAGCCTAAAACAAATCCATATTATATTTAGGATAGATAGGTATGTAAAAAAACACAAACTTTTTGCATACAAAATACTATAGTATGTTTTATACGACTACTGAATTTGACTCCTTGCATTTTTATTAGTTACAGTGTTGTTACTGAAATTAGAACACTGTGATCGCCGTAGGCATCACACCAACACAGGTCTGTCCCACACTGAGTTTGTAAACATTATATGCACCATCTGATGATAAGACAAAGTAGAGTTTGTTATTTACCACAGTAAGGGGAGACCACCACCCTTCAAAGCATTGACAGTGTCCTGGAGAAGAAAAAGCAGGATCAGAATTTAGTGAGGGATAAAGATTTTTTTTTAAGGTGGGTCTTTCAAAGTGAGGAGGCTGATTAGGATTGGGTAAGGATCACAAAACAGTAGTCTACGATTTGATGGAAAAAGCAAGGTGAAGATTTTTGAACTCAGGGATTCATAGAATCACAGGGGGTAAACTCACAGTTGATATTTTCCATTGAAGAGGTGATGGGTCTTAGGTCTTTCAGGAAGTTCCTATAATGAACAGTCAAATCTGCCTGGAAACAGATTCATGCTAATGGAGACGGGGATGATGCGAGGTCATTTTCCAGTAGATTGTAAGGTGTGGTTTAGGTTTTCTGTATCCAGACTGACTGTTGGATCAATGGTTTCAGTTCTCTGGTCTCCTCAGATAACTTCTGGTAGCAGATAAACTGAAACATTTGATTTTTTATTTGCAGCTCTTTTTTTAGTAGCAATTTGACAGAAGACTTTTACATTTCATCATTGTTTTTGCAGTCATTTAGTTTATGAACCTATACTTTGTGTTAAGGAAAATTAAAATAGGAAAAATTTCCAAACAAATGCCTGCTACCAGTCACCACTGGGACCCTGCAACAAATTCTGTAAACCAGAGAGGGCAGCAGAGGGAAGCCAAATTCTATGCATGATTATTTAAACAGCAACCCATCATTTGGGACAATTCTTAGGAAGCAACTTAGGAAGATGAAATCATGGGTCCTGGGTACTTTCCAAGTGATGAAATCCTCTGAAGCAGGCAGGAAATTGCCATTGTTTAAAAGTTCCAGCTCTGTCTTCAGACCCCTTGTCCCTTTCTCTTCAAGTTGGAAGCAGAGAAATTGTGCAGGATCATTGTAAGCTCCATTTCAGATTCTTTCTTAACCCCGTTCCAACATAGGGTATAGATTCCATCAGATGCCTCTGACTTGCATTTTCTCTCCTCAGCACACATCAGTAGTCACAGTTTAGTCCCGTCCTTACAGGAGGGTGCTCTGGGGCAGTAAGACATCCCCGGCCAAAGAGGCTGTCTAGGGGTGAAGCAGGGAGGAGGCTTTGAAACAAATGTGAACACTGTATTTACATTTAAATTAAAATGGAAACTTCTTATAGGTTATGTTTCTGAAAGGTGTGTGTCGTGCATCTGCTGAGGTCTATTGTTTATTCATGCTGTAAATCCTTTGAAATGTGTTAAAATGCTTCCCACTCATTATAAAGCTCCTGCCACCCCTGGATTATGACTTTGATGTCACCAATCCTGCTTCAAAGGGTTCTTTCTGGGCTATTAATCACAGTTTAGCCTCTGAAGATATCGCCAGAGAAAACATTTGGACATCTTTGTGCTAGACTTGCTAAAAACTTTGAAATCTTGAGTGTCTTGCCTGTGCACAAATTGCAGCATTTCCTTTCATTGACAACTTCTTATTTTGCTACAGAATCAGATGACATCCTAGGTAAAAGAAAAAAAAGTAAACCGCTCTCTTCAAGCACTTAGTTTGGGAGGCTAGGGACAGGAGAGGAGATTAAGGGTGGGTAGGTAGGTGATGAGGGAAGAAGAGCGTCTGAGCAGGTCACTCAGCTCCTTCAAAGGTAAAAAGCATTGGGAATCAGAGTGGCCAAGAGATGGAGGTTNCTTATCATTTTTTCCTCATCGTTCATCTGTGTTTTTACTGACCAGTGCTCACAGTTGGAAATTAGTAAGATTCCTTGGTGTTCTCTTGCCTTCTGCTCTCTGCTTTGAGACCCTGTGTGAGCTATTCACAGCAAATAATAATAATAATAGGACTGATAATAACTAGTGTGACTAACATGAAGAGAGCACTTACCATGCATCAACCCCACGTTGACAGTGCTTGTCGTGAGTTACCCTCATTGAACGCCTACAACAACTCCAAGAATGTTCAAGGATGAGGTAGTACTGCCTTCATATTATAGACAAGGAAACAGAGGCTCTGAGATATTAATCAAGTTGTTCAAGGTCACACCCCTGGCAAATGCAAAGACCCATCAGCTCAGAACTCCATGGCGGTTGCCCATATTCTCTGTGTCCTCTGGTTCCCTGTGTGGTGTTTTCTCTATATGCTGAGAGACCCATACTGCCAGGTCTGCTAATCAGTGTCTGCGTCTTAAACCTTCACAGTGGGGTTCTCTGTTGTCCAGTTTCTCTTTCAGGAAAACTCCCAGCATCTTTTTTCTTGTATATCCATCTCTTTCAAGGACTAACAGAGCCCTAGTTTGAGACATTTTTTTTTATTGTGATAAAAGAACATAACATGAAATACATCCTCCTAACACAATTTTAAGTGTATAATCTGATATTGTTCACTATATGCACATTGTTGTACAGCAAATCTCTAGACCCTTTTCATCTTGCATTACTAAAATTCTACCATCTGCTTTTAGGAGCTTATTTATTTTAGATACATCATAAAGTGGAATCATGAAGTATTTGTCTTTGTGACTGGCTTACTTCACTTAACATAATGTCCTCCAGATCCATCTGTGTTGTCTCAAATGGCAGAATGTCCTCCTTTTATAAGGCTGAGTAATGTTCCAGTGTATGTGTAAACCACATTTTCTATATCCATTCATTCTTCAATGACTATGTAGTTTGTTTTCACTACTTGGCTATTGTGAATGATGCAATGAACATGGGAGGCAAATATCTCTTCACAATTCTGTTTCCAATTGTTTTGGATAAATACCCAGAAGTGGGATCACTGGATCACATGGTATTCTATTTTTAATTTTTTCAAGAACCTCCATACTGTTTTCTATTTTCCATATTGGGTGCACCATTTTAAATTCCCACGGGCGGTGCAAAAAGGTTCCAATTTCTCTATATATTTGCCAACACTTGTTATTTTCTTTTGTTATTGTTGTTTTTTATAATGACTACCCTAACAGTATACAGTGATACCTTGTTGTGGTTTTGATAGCGTTTCCCTGATTCTTAGTGGTGTTGAGCATCTTTTTATATACCTGTTGGCCATTTTTATGTCATCTTTAGAGAAATGCCTATTCAACTCCTTTGCCCATTTTAAAATCAGGTTATGTTATTATATTTTTTGCTGTTGAGGTGTAGGAGTTCCTTATAGATCTTAGAGATTAACCCCTTACATTTGGTGTGCAAATATCTTCTCCCTGTGGTGGGTTGCCATTTCCCTGTGTTGATTGTTTCCTTTCCTGGCAGAAGCTTTTAGTTGATGTGATCTCACTTGTCTATTTTTACTATTATTGCCTGTGTTTTTGATATCCTATCCAAGAAATCATTGCAAAGATCAATGTTATGAAACTCTCCCCCCTATAATTTCTTCTAGGAGTTTTGTAGTTTCAGGTTTTATATTTAAGTCTTTAATCCAATAGGAATTGAATTTTGTGTATGATAGGGGTCTAGTTTCATGCTTTTACATGTGAGTTTTCCAAACATAGTTTGTTAAAGAGACTGCTTTTCCCCATTGTATAATCTTGATACCCGTCTTAAAGGCCATTTGACCATACATGCAAATGTTTATTTCTGGGCTCTCTGTTCTGTTCCATTGGTCTATATGTTTGACTTTATGCCAATACCATACTATTTTAATTACCATAGCTTTATAATATATCTTGAAATCAGGAAGTATGAAGCTTTTCTCTTCCTCTCAAGATTGTTTGGAACTTTGGGACCTTTATGGTTCCAGATGAAATTTAGGATTATTTTTATATTTCTATTTTTTAAAAATCCATTAGGATTTTGTTGGGGATTGCATTGAATCCATAGATCTCTTTCAGTAGCAATGGACATTTTAACAATATTAGATCTTTCAATTCAGGAACACAGTAAAGAGTAACAGAATATGCCACCCTAAAATATGCCACTTTGGCATAAAGATTATTTTGAGCTGTGAGCAATTGAGAAGAAGCAGATATAGGAAAAGCTCTCTGCCCTTCCCAAGAGCAAGACCTAAATTGGTAGAAGTGTCCCCCCACCCTGACCCTTCTCTATCAGGAAGAACAAAAGTTACTCATCAGAGACAACTCTAGACCCTTATCAGCCCAGAGACAGCACCAGAGGAATCTATATAACAAAGGCTTTACTAACTAGCCCTTACCTTCCATTAGCTTCTCCATATATTTACCTTTCCATAATTTACTGCCCCTATAAACTCAAAGATCTTTTTTTTTTTTTTGGTCTTGTCACTTACCTAGAAATTTATTGTTCTTTTATTATGATGCTATGTGAGCCCAGTTCTAACCACCCCTTGAGTTACTCATTGCTGGGTATTCCTGTGTGTATGTGTGATGCAGGCAGTAATAAACTTCTGGGTTTTTTTGTTTTGTTTTGTTTTTTTCTTGTTAAACTGTCTTCTCTCAGTCTAATTTGCAGGGCCCCAGGAAACGAACCTAAGATGACCAGAGGAGAAAGATTCTTTTCTTCCCCCAGAACAAGATGTCTTTCCATTTATTTGTGTGTCTTCTTTAACTTCTTTCAAAAATGTTTTGTAGTTTTCAGCATATAAGTCTTTTGCCTCCTTAATTAAGTTTATTTCTAGTATTTTATTCTTCTTGATACTATTGTAAGTGAGATTGTTTTCTACTTTCCTTTTCATATTTTCATTGTTAGTGCATAGAAATGCAACTGATTTTTATATGCTGATTTTATATTTTATGACTGTATGGAATTCATTTATTAATTTTAACAGGTTTTTTTGGTTTTTTTTTGGTGGGGTCTTTAGGGTTTTCTATATATAAGATCATGCCACCAATGAACAGAGACGATTTTATTTCTTTCTTTACGATTTGGGTATCTTTTCTTTCTTTTTCTTGCCTAAGTGCTTGAGCTAGGGATGCAGGTTGGTGGTAAGAGTGAGCATCTTTGCCTTGATTCAGATCTTAGAGGAAAAACTTTTAATCCTTCACTGTTGAATATGTTAGCTGTGGGCTTTTCATTTATGTCCTTTTTATGTTGTGGTGATTTCCTTCTATTCATAGCTTATTGAGTGAATTGGAGAGGTTTTTTTGTTTCTTTTTGCTTATGAAACTAATATAAATTCAGTTTATATTATAAACTAACTTATAAATTATACTTTGTTTATAATTTATGTCATTAAGGTTTCAAGATTCAAATTCTTCTAAATTTTTCATATTCAGAGCAGATCGTTTGGAAAATTAATAAAAATACAAGGACATAAAGGGAAAAATTACTCATAATACTATTCCTTAACTTTTCCTTCAGTTTAACTTTATTTTCTTTTTTGCATAGGTAACTTGGCCCAGACAAGAGCCAGGATAACAGCAGCTTCAAGATCTTTGCCTCCACATTTCAGTGCTGGAAGAACCAAGGTGAGTAGCAGGTTTGTACCCAAAGTAACAGGGACCATGGGGTGCTCCTGCCTTAGGACAGTCCTAGGGTAGACAACTTGAGTTTATCTGGCACACTGCTGGGGCAGTCTTGTCAAGAGATGGAAGGCATTTAGGAAATCAGGAATTAGGAAATTTGAAACAACATCATGGAATCCTTACAATCTTGTGTCAGGGAAGAAAACTTTTCCTCTACCCTCTTAGCTTCAGTTCCTGGGGGACTGTGAATTAAACTCTACCTGAAAGATTAGCAGGGGAAAAAACAGATCCTAATCATGTACGTACAGGAGCTCATTCTCAAAAAAGTGACTCAAAGGCGTAGTTAGAATTTAAGGCTTATATACCATCTTACTAGGGGTTAAACAGGAGGAGAAGCACTTTTGGGAGAACAAATGACTTTTGAGAAAAACAAATGGTCCCTTAAGAGAATAGATGGGAAGTCTGATTGTTTTGTAAGTGTTTATTTAGGCAATTTCTTATCCCAGTGCTCATTTCTCATCTGGTGATAGGAGTCAGTCTTCCATGGCAGGTTGTGAAACTGCCAGGGAGAAGATTTATGACAGGTGGATTATTTTGGGAGGCCCAGTTTTTAGCCAGATGAGGGGAGTTCAGAATAAGCCTCTTCTTGCAACTGTTGATTCTCAAATGTCCTCAGTTCAAAATAATACCTATGCCACTGGGGGTATTCTGGACATCTTCATGTGATTCTCAGAAAGACCACTTAAGATACAGAACAATGACACTTGAAAATAAAGTCTGTCTAGAAAGAGATAAAGCATTTTTCCTTGAGGCTATATCACTAACCTTCCGAGGAGGATAACTGGGACCAAATGGAGTCAGCAGGGAGGAAAGAAACCAAACCATTTTTTATCACTCTGCTTTGCCCTCTGAAAATGAGAAGTGTACTTGTGTGTGCAAATGGGATGTTAGAAGGGTTAATAGATATCCTACTGTAAAATATTTTTAACTGTTCCATCCTTCCTACTGATGTTTAGCAAGGATCTCAAGGATTGGCTGGTTAGTGTTTACTGTGTATACTATCACCAAAAACCAATGGTCTGAAAGGTGATAGAGTAATAAAATAGATTACATCTCTGAATTTTCATATATTTTTATTTACAATGAATATTAAATGATTTAAGGATAATAAATTCAGCCACACATAATACTGTTGAATATTATCTCAGAATTGATAGAAACATACATATCTATATGTCTTTTGAGAACAAAAGACTTACCGACGCATAAGAGGGACCCAGATCGTTTTTATTAGCAATAATGTTTACACCCATATTGATATTATAACCCAATGTATTACTCAACTTTTCAGTCTTGTGGGTTTGTGGCAAGATATTAGGACTATTAGGACGTGGTTTATATGCACCCCTAGAAGAGATTCACATAGGAGTGTCAATGGCTCTAAGATAGTAGAACTTCTTGATATTATTACATGTAAAATTTTGTTAAGTACAATTGATTCTTATTTTTTAATGTTTACTTATCTTTTTATGTTTATTTATTCTTGAGAGAGAGAGACAACACAAGCAGGGGAGGGCAGAGAGAGAGAGAGAGAGAAACAGAATCCAAAGTAGGTTCCATAGGGGCGCCTGGGTGGCTCAGTCAGTTAAGCATCCAACTACGGCTCAGGTCATGATCTCACAGTTTGTGGGTTCAAGTCCTGTGTTGGGCTCTGTGCTGACAGCTAGCTCAGAGCCTGGAGTCTGCTTCAGATTCTGTATCTCCCTCTCTCTCTGACCCTCCCCTGCTTGCTCTGTCTCTCTCTGACTCTCAAAAATAAATAAAACATTAAGAAAATTTTTTTAAAACAAAGTAGGCTCCATGGTCTGAGCTGTCAGCACAGAGCCTGACATGGGGCTCAAACTCACAAACCATGAGATCATGACCTGAGGGGAAGTTAGACACTTAACCAACTGAGCCACTCAGGCGCCCCATAATGTTTACTTATTTTTGAGAGAGAGAGACAGAGACAGAGACAGAGAGAGAGACAGAGAGACAGAGTGAGCAGGGGAGGGGTAGAGAGAGAAGGAGACACAGAATCTGAAGCAGGCTCCAGGACCTGAGCTGTCAGCACAGAGCCCAACATGGGGCTTGAACCCACAAACAATGAGATCATGACCGGAGCTGAAGTCAGACGCTTAACTGACTGAGCCACCCAGATACCCTGATTGTTTCTTATTATTCATAAAAATTATGTTCCATAAAGTTGCTGTGAGCACTGAATCAGCACATACTGAGACATTGCTCCTAGGAGAAATACATAGTTAGGTTCCTACAGCGTCTGGTCACAACATTGTTGTCAACCAACGAATACATAATCTTCTTTTATGTGTGTTTCTGTTTAAACGCACATTATTTAATATGTATTTCTTACAAATAATTACATGCAGCATTTCTTTATATAAAATCATATTTTAATTACAGTATTTGTGTTTTTGAACTCCAGGCCAGTGGCACTATAACTCATGCCTGAATGAAGCTTATCCAACACACATATGTTCTCTAAGAAGTATTTAATAACCTTCCTGCACTTAGGAACACCAGATAGCACTCAAGCACTATACTTGGGGGCTGTTTGAAACCGTGAAGTCAGTAGCCAAAAGTACAAAAATGTAAAGCACATGGCACTTCAATAAACTTGGAAAAGGACGTTTGCTTATATAGCAGGAGAGCTAACACAGGGAGTCGGAATGTCACCGTACATCAGCCTGAGCTGGAAACATGTACATTAGCTGATCAACGTTTCCACTTCCTATGTCTATGGATGACTATGAAAGCACTGCAGGTACTTACTTGGGGGTTACAAATAAATACTTGAAAGTAGGCACATACAGGATCGCCGAGGTGACGCAGTCATTTAAACAGCTGACTCGATCTTGGCTCAGGTCATGACCACATGGTTTGTGGGCTCGAGTCCCACTTTGGGCTCTGTGCTATTGGTGCAGGGACTTCTTGGGATCCTCTATGTCTCCTTCTCTCTGCCCCTCCCCCACTTGTTTTCTTGCGTACTTGCTCCCTCTCAAAATAAATAAACTTAAAAAATCTTAAAGAAAAAGGCACACATAGAATCCACAAATAATGAGGATCAACTGTATTTGTGTGTTTTTTTTGGTTATTGGCTCCCACTAGATTCATGAAGGGATCATGACACAAAAAGATTAAAGACTCCTGTGTAATATTCTCCATCAGCCCATGTTACCTCCTTTCCTCAATCCGATTTTGTAGCTATTAGGTTGTGCCAGGTCCCCATTCCTCTGCCTTCCTCACCCAGAATACCAGCACAGATTACCCCTCTCTCTACACTCTCTGATTTATCCAAGATAAAATAACGGAGATGGTCTTCTAGAAAGCTGGCTCCAACACATTAGGATGGTGTCAAAGCCAGTCTTGCTTTTCCATTCAAAGCTGTGGAGGCTTCAAGGGGAGTGATGTCACAGGACTTTCTTCCTTAAGGGGTGGACAGATCATTTGATAGCAGTAAAAATTTTTGACAAAAGATGTTGTCAAGAAGATGGATATAAGTACTCCTAAGGTTTCAAGATGCAAATAATGGGCACTTACTAAGAATGAGGAAAAAAAAATCTTTCAGTTTTTCATTTATTGCTGAATTCTAGGTAGTTTATGAGACTTTTTTGGAATCTGTCTTTATCCTAGAGTAAATTTAGTTGACAGATGAGGCAAGTCTTTTTAATAAAATAATGATTTCAGACCAATTCTATAAGTTCTATCCATTTTGGACAGTCTCCTAAATACCCGTCGAGGTAGGCCTCATGTTTTGCCCTCACCCCCATGCCCTCATCCCTTCTAGCACCCACTTTTCACTTCTGTTGAGCGAAGCCACAGACATCCTCACACCATGGGGAGGTGGCTGCCTGGACAGCCGTCCACCAAGCAGAACGTACTTGCTGACAGCAGCATCTTCCAGTTCAGACATTCCTGCTTCCTACCCTTGCCACCTGTTCAGAGCAGATGGGAGGCTGCCACAGAAGGGGCTGGTGCTCAAATGCCACCCGTGCTCTCTGCAAACCAAATAGCTTTGTATGTGTAGGAGCAGGGTTTTTATTGTTGAGGCACGGTAACAAAACACGACTGTCTCCTACAATTGTTGTCATTCATGTAAATTCCTTCTAGTCAGTCTAGGTAGTTAGAATAGATGATTGGGAACAGGTGTATCCCAGGCTCCAGTCTGTAGGGGCTGGGGAGGTGGGAGGGGTCGCAGAGGCAGTGTTTGATGGCAGGAAGGTGACTGAAGCTCACCTAATTCCCTGGGGTTCAGACTGGGCTTTCGGCCCATGTCTTTATAATCACCCAGCCTCATGAGTCGCTGCCCGGTTTTCTCTTAAGGAATAGTTTGGTCTCGTGTGACATTATTGGAGAACTTAACAGGAGCCCATTAGAACATCAAGAAATACAGAAATAACAGGGAAGGGTGTTTATACTGAGACCATGATGCTTTGCAGAGTGTGGTCCTTCTTAAGTGAGTAGAACAGTGCAAATTCTATTTTTCTTTTATAAGTCTTAACTCTTCTCCCCATAGCATGCACTGTTGTGTTCTACACTTCAAGGTCCCTCAGGCTTTAATCACACAGCCTTCTAGATTTTGGAAAAGCTGGAGCATGTCTATATCCTCAAATCACTTCCCTCTGCCCCTGCTCCAGGTGGACACTCTGGAGGTGATACGGCATCCAGAAGAAACCACCAACATGAAGAGGCAGACCGTGGCTTCTTACTTCCGGGTATGGAGTCTTTTTGATCTTTGTTCTGCCTTTTTCCAGAAAGGACTTGCCAGCCCTTCCCATAAAAGGCCCCGATATAGAATCATTGAAATAAGAGCAAAGCACAAGGTTCCGTTAAAAAAGGTGGGAGTATGAAGAGAGAAAAATGTAGTGGGGAACCTACCTCCAAGTATAATGTATTCTGATTCCAGAAAGATCAGATGAAATCCCACATGTCTACTAGGGGGCCCTCTCTGTCCCTAGCACATAACCCTATCCATTGACTGTATTGAATCTGTTAGCATTTGCACTGCTTCTTGGCCTTCAAGCTACTGGAACCAGCCACTTTTCCAGCATATTTACTGAAAAATAAAGTAGTTAATAAAATTCCAGAAGGTGGCTTATTAAGTTCAGATCCTGAGGGAATCTGTCTTGGTTTTGACCTTATTTTCCCAGATCAAATTGATCCATTGCAAGGCCCAATCATTTCCCATCTCTGCTGCTCCAATTCTTGATATTTCATTTAGTAAAATGACTCCTTTGAGTAAAAATGTTGTGCCTAGAAGGGCTCTGTTAAATGCACATTATACAGGTAAGATAAGGTGCAGAGCTTTGTACCAATCTGCACACATTTGTTTATCTTCAAATTATAAAGCACTGGGGTTAGAAGCCCCTAAGAGGGCTCTTAGAGTACCACCACTGGGAGCTAAGGTCTAGGCAGCTTTGCGGTGGAGATGTGATAAGGCCAGAGATGGAATTACTGGTCTCAGTTTATCAGGTGGGGTGGCAATAGGAAGGGGATCCCCAGGGATGAGAAGTCAAGTGGTCATGAGCTAGAGTTGCCAAGGCAGGCTGAAGGATGAGACCTTGGAGCCAGCACCATGGGTGGAAGGCCCCATGGAAGGCTAGTAATTTCCAGAAGGATCCAGAGCCAAGAAGCCTGACCTAGCCAGCTATGCTTCAGAAGTAGACTAAAATTGGGCTCAGAGCCCGTTGAGTCCTGTAGTCCATCCATTCAGCGGTTCCTGCTACAGCTTCTCTAGCAGGCGGACACTCAGCTCCTGCCTCGTCACTCTCATGGTTGGACATTTCTAATTGCCACTTATTTCTTATCTTGAGACCCACCCTGGTCTTGTCCCTTTTGGTGGCTGCATCCTCCTAGTATCTTGGGGTAGGGGTATGTCATGGGACCTGGAGGCTCTGAACAACCCTGTAAAATCATCTTCAAGATCTTAGAGTCCCTCCCTCAGGAAAAGCCACTGTCTTACAGGACTTCAGAAATATACCCATGACAACCAGTTTGGTGCCCTCAAAATACTGGCTCCTGGATGTTAATTCTGAGAGACAGAATACATTGGCACGTAGGTAACGCCATTTTGGATCAGTAGGAGGTGTGATAATGGGATAATGAAACTGATCTCCCCTGTGGCTTGTAATTGCCCCTGAAGGTGTATCCAAAAGAGAAGCCCCAAAAGCGGATGCCCCTGAGGGGAGCAGTTGAGGCTGTCCCCGCGCAAGCAGTGCTCAGCTTTTCCACGTGCCCCCTTTCTGTGAGTCCCCTGCCAGCCACTCCATGTGTGTTAGTCGATCATCATTATAGTCTCCTTTTCTCCAGTCCTTTTTGTCCTCTTTCTCTCTTTTTCTTGTTTTTCTTCTGCCTCATTACCAGTGGTATCGGTAGGATTTGCCTAGACTTTCTGGTGGTTCTTAGGTTGAAGAAGCAACTGACCCCTTTCCTAAAAGCTAGACATTTTGAATTACAGGTACAGTTTGGGGAGCATTGCCTTGGAGTACCAAAGACAGGTTCGTTCTGGCGATGGAGTTAGAGTAGCCCAAGGATGATCTTAGCTATGTCTCTGCCACATAGGCATATTGCCTGCACTAGGTGATGTTTAAAGAATGCTTTTGAATCCACAGGCAGCTGTAAGTACTCATCAGGACCTATACTATCACCCGCTATGGCTGGTTTCTTTTTTGGCCTCAGAAAGGGTCTGTGAGTTGTTTGCAAGCCAACAAACTGCTCCAGAGGCCCTTGTAGGCCTGCACTAACTGCAGTTATCCTTTATGTTTGTGGGTAACCTCATTTCATGTGTATTTTTCCCCCTGGTAGTATTCTCTGATGGATCTACTCTCCAAAATGGTGGTTGGACAGCCCCACTTTGTCCGCTGCATTAAACCCAATGATGACCGAGAGGCCTTGAAGTTCTCCCGAGAGAGTGTGCTGGCCCAGCTCCGCTCCACAGGGATCCTGGAGACAGTCAGCATCCGCAGGCAGGGGTATTCCCACCGCATCCTCTTTGAAGAGTTTGTGCAAAGGTCAGGCCAGCATCTCAGAATCTACATCATGTTAAATATGGCTGTGCTATGGTTCTCCCTGTCCCCTGGGATTGCTGCTCCTAACATGCAATTGCCATTTACTTGTTTAACTGTTGCATTTTAACTGTGCTCCAACTGAATTGCAGTAGCCTGGAGGACAGAGTAAGCACCCTCTGATCACTTTTAAAAAATTAAAATGTCCATAATTATTTGTATGTTATGTATATCCTTAGATTCTAAAACCTCGAAAGTATTCCTCCATAAGTGGGTCAAGGTTTTAGTGGATGTGAATACACCCAGGCACCCAGTCCTCTCTCAAGCTAAAACAATGGCATGATATAACAGGATGACTTAACTAACATTTATGTAGCACTCAGAATGTCCTAGATATATAATCTCATTTGACCCATAGAACAACCCTGGAAGCTATGCTCTGTTATTATTCCCATCTTATGGATGAGGAAATTGAGGCACAGAAATGTAAGTGACTTTCCCAAGGTCCCATGCTAGTACATAGTAGAACAGAAATCTAGGGGACAGAAATTAGAACCAGTGCAGTCTTCAGCATCCACACTTTTAATATCCTCAGTCCACTGCATTCAATCAGTGTTTACTGAAATAAATTGCTTTAGAGCTTTTTAGACCCAGAATTTGACTTTACTTAGGAGTGAAAACCTCTTCTTTTCTTTTATCAATGTTTATTTATTTTTGAGAGAGAGAGAAAAAGAGAGGGGGTGAGGGAAGGGGTAGAGAGACACACACAGAATCCAAAGCAGGCTCTGAGCTGTCAGCACAGAGCCCGATGCAGGGCTTGAACCCATGAACCCCAAGATCGTGACCTGAGCTGAAGTGGGATGCTTAACTGACTGAGCCTCCCAGGTGCCCCAAACCTCTTCTTTCCTGTACATGGCCATAGGGATGCATTGTGTATCATGTGATTATGAGTAGAATTTTTACAAAAGTTTCTGTGAGGAAATAGAGGGCAACAATAACAAAAAAGCCACCTGTGAGGTATACTGCTAGCTGAGGACACTCAGAGAGGAAAATTAAAACCCATTATAAAATCTGCACCCCATCAGTTATCTGTAATTTCTCTTTACATCCTTTCTGAAACTTATGCCCAAGGTTATTTGTCCAACTTTTTCTCTGGGAAGAATGGATCCTAATATGGTATCTTGCTTCATCGAGTATTCCAAATGCCACTACATTCCATGGAGAAGAAAGGGCAAAAAAAAAAATGTCCTTGCAGCGAGAGATTTTAAATTAAAAATACTGAAATGGCTTTTAAAAAAAAAGTGTCTTTGAGCTCCTTTTGCCTCTTAAATTTGGAGGTGGAACAAGGGGAAAAAAAGACTATTTTAGCACATGAATGTGACTAGTCAAGTATTTTTAGCCACTAACTGTGGAATACATAAAAATATTTAAGAAAACAGGTCAAATGCTAAACAGATTGGCACTTCTTTGTTCGTAATCAGAAAGCCATTAGGCAAGTATGAACAAGAATTTCAAAATGTCAGTAAATCTGAGGGTATCAAAGATTTCTGAGCCAGCAAGTTAATTGGTATTTTGATCCTTTTGAGCAATTTAACAACAAAATGGATGAGTTAGCAGTTTTCTTCCTTGATGTTATTCGACATTAGGTGCGCCTCTCATCTTCCTGTTCAGGAGTGCTGTTTCGTAAACTCTTAGCAGGAAATGCAGACAAAACAATCAAAGGCAGGGAACAGAGTCATTCAAGGTGTATCAGGTGGAGGTAAATAAAAGATGAAGACTTGTTTGATGTTACCCTTACCTTTTTGTATTTTTCTGGCATTTGGCACTGAATCCTGAAAGACTATGTTTGGGCGATTATGTTGTCGGGTTCCAGAATGGGGAAGGACTTCCCCAAGTCACCCACATCTGCCACTTGGCCAAACCTAAAATATTTCCGTACCCCCTCATCCTTTTCTGGCAAAACAACTTGGAAGCGCCCTTCTTATTTCCCTTCCTATTTTCCATTCATGGAGACTTGGAGGAGAGAGGTCGTTCCAAACACCTTATCATCAGTGGGGCCAGCTGGGTTGGAAGTATTTATTCTAGGATAGGCATGAAAGAAGTCATCTGGCAATGCTGGGCAGATATTTGAAGCCCCCTGAGGTCATACTGTTGAGGGACATCACAGTAAATGACTGTGAATGTTCATTGGCTTCATTCATGGTCATTGGGCCCTGAAGCATGGTCCAGGAGAAAGTGTCTACCGGGGCAGACACATAGGACAGCATGTGTTGGGATGCGTTCTGGCAAATGTCTGTAAGATAGGACTGGGTGTTCAATTCAAAGTCTTATCATTCATTTATTAAGCTATTGCAATATATAGTGCAATTTAGTAATGAGATCAGAGTTCTAATCTACTTGTGAAAATAGTATTTGGCAAGTCACTTGACATTCCTGTGAAAGATATTTCCTTGTGTCCATGAGAAGGCAGGAATACACACCCACATCCTGAAGATTTTCAGAGCTTGCATGCAGATTCCTTGGCCTTGCTTGGCCTCTGAGTCTTCCAGAAATGCCTGCTTCCCACACTCAAGCTTACAAGAGGGAGAACTGTATCTCCCAGGATCCAATTCATAACAGTTGTTAAATCAACATCTGATGATGACATCTGATGACGATTAAACAGAATGACATTTACTCCCCTGACTCAGGACATCACAGTTTTGCACCCAACGATATAGGGAATTTCCACCTAAGAAGGATTACTTATCTTTAATGTGGACGTTTGTATGCTATAATCCTAGGACTCTTTGAGATCTCCATAAGAAGAATCCTGGATTCTTCACAAATGTGAATAATAAATAAATAAAAATTGGCCTCTAAGTTGGTAAAGTTTTGTCATGTACATGTGTTAATTTCAGAAATAGCTAAGATTAATTCAGAGACAAGTCAAATAGAAAAGATGGTCAAACTGGGTGCTCCCAGAAGTCAAACAAAATAATTGTGAATGAGTTACATGATTTTATAATCACCTTCCAAGTGGTAGCAGAATCTCTAGCAGCTACAGAGAAGCCTTATGAATGCCAAGGATTATGGACATGGTTGTTACTCCTGAACATTTGTGAAGAATCCAGGATGCCCTCATAAGAAATGTCTCCTAATTATTTACATGCCTCCGCCTTTATGTGTGTATTCACGCCTCTAATGGAATGCTTGGCACAGAGTAGGTACTCAGAAAATGTGGAACAAATGATTCTGAACCTTCATCCCCTTAACAAAGGTGCTTTATTATTGTCACTTTACTCTTAATACTCTAAGGGAAAAGACATACAAAACTCCTCCCTGAAGGCGTCTCCAGAGATGGTGAATTGACTTTTTTGTATTCTAGAGCAATCCTTTGAGATCCAGGTACTCTTGCCAGTGAAGGGTCTGGAGTGACGCCCATCCAGACATTTTTAAATTTTAGCTTGATTTTCAAGTCTTTTATATTTGGACTTTGACCCTTGACTTCGTACTCCTTTAGGCTCTTTCCTGAGTGGTTTCTATTGAATCCAAGTGGTGGATATAATGTTTGATTAGCCCCTCCCCTACAGGGCTTCTTAGATCCTGGTCATGAATATATCCTCCCTGTTTTCAAGAGAAAATGTATAATGAGGACCTACCTATATAGCAAGTTCTATACAAAGTGCTGAGAACACACAGAAGGCACATTCTTGTCTCCAGCATCATTAGGTTAATAGAAAACACACATTGGATGGATTACAAAAGAACACGTGACACAGAGCATCCTAAACATTTATTCTCTCCTTTTGACTACTCCCTGCCCTACTTCTCAGAATGCTAATGGTAGTCTCTCAACTGAATTTTTGCCTAGCCTCCAAACATGTCTTCCCAACCCCTGCCTGTTTACTGGACACAATCCCTTACACTGCCACTAGTTATGTTGCTAAAAATATAAAGATAACCATGTTGTTGTTGTGAATGAAACTCCGTGCCTGTTCCTCATTGCCTACAGGATAGAGCCCAAAGCCTTTAGCTCAGCGGACAAGGCTTCCTATAGCAGGCACCAGCCAACTATTGTTATTTTTTCCCCACCATTCTCTCTCACACACCCTAGACTGCCATCAGTCTAACCTTGGACCCTCTAGGCCCATGCGCATTGCTGGCCTTTACACCTCCTATTTTCTCTGGTGGAACGTCTTTTACCTGGCCACCTCTTCCTCACCTTTCGATCTCTAGCCCAGTCACCTTCCTCCTGAAGGTTCTATGTGTTAAGATGCCAATAACCTCCTCACTACTGCCGAGTCACGACAATACAAAAAAATATCTTCAGATATTGCCAAACGTCCCTTGGGGGCAAAACTGTGCCCTAATTGAAAAGCATTGGCAAAATTTTGTTTGTTTCTCACAAAAAGAGATTGAGATGTAAGCTACTTTTAATCTAAGCTCAGGTGTTCAGTGATGTCATCGGGGTCCTGGACACCTTCTGACCTCCTTTCATTCCTTTTACCATCTTTACTGTGTGGGTTGGCTTATAGTCTCATGGGGCTGCTGCCTCTCCAGACATCATGTCTGCATTCAAAGGAAGAAAGGGCAAGATGATTAAGCCAGCCACATTTGCCCCACTTTTATTAGGAAATAAAACATTTCCCCAGAAGGTATTTCACAAACTCATTGGCCTCAACAGAGTTGTGTGATCATTCCTCACGACAGAGAGAGGCTTAGAAAGTAGGGGATAGGACTGGGGCTAGGAACATTGTCACCCAAAGGAAAGCTAGTGTTCCTTTAGCCAGGAAGAAGCGGGAATGGAAATGAGAGAGACATCATTGATGCTTGTCACAGAAAAGAAATCTGATGTTTATTAATTGAACGAGGGAGTGACTGAATGACTAAGGGGCTGAGGGAATTTGGATATTTGTAGTTCCCCACAGCCCACTCATTTCTTATTCCATGCTACCCAGCTTCTTCCTCAAGACTGTAGTTTAAGGATTAGCAAGTACAGAAGCACCTGATTAGAAGGTCGCAAGATACTGAGGACCCTTTCATTCCATTGCCATGAAAAGGTGTCTTTGCAGTTTTAAGCCCGCAGCACTTTCTTTTAGCTCTTGCAAAATGAACTGACTATCATCGTTTATCACATGAGCTAATTCAGTTATAGGAAACAATCCATGAGGACAGAGAAACCCAGTGGGCAATGGCCATGTGGTGGAACAGTGCAGGAAGAAAGAGCAAAGGAAAGTAAGAAAAGAGATGTTTGAAGGTGTTAGACAGTGTCGATGCAGCTGAGAAGGGCTGCCGCTCTGGGTCTTTGGGTTGGCTACCCAGCTTACTCAATGAAAATCAGTGGCTGAATTAAAACTGTGTCCCTGCGTAAGGGTTCCTTAAAACAAATTTAGTGGGACTGTGTTATGTTAGATAATGATAATGATGAAGCAGCAAAGACAAATAAGAATGCAGAAAATAATTAATGAAAAGGAGAGGAGGTGGAAGAGGGAGGAGAATGTGAGGAGAGCTGGCACAGAGATGGCATGTCAGCACTGCTTCTCTCTCCAGCCCCAGCTGCGGACCGGGCTCCTCAGCCACAGCACGTTTCCTTCACAGCCTTGGAATCCCCCTAACATGGTGCCCTGGGAAACCACTGCCCAGTCCGTCAGCTGACCCACAGTTGACTTCTTACCCATTCCTGTTCTGTTTGATTCATAGTAAATATGTGCCCACCCCTGAGCACCATGGTTTAGGGGTGACTCAGAGAAAAGATTGCCAGCTACTTTTTCATATACGTTTGGGTCAGGGGAAAGAAAACTATATTTTTGTCAAAGAAAGGGAAGGAGGACGGGAGAGAGGGGTATCTATTGACCACCTGCATATGGCAGGCTTCATGCTAGTGCTTTACAAACATCATCTCACTTAACACTGGTACTAGCCCTCCAAATACAGCAATTATTTCACCCTTACAAATGAAGAAATGGGCTCGAAATCACACAAATAATGTGTTGTGGAGTCAGGCTATGAAATAAGAGTCTACCTGATTCCAAAGTCTATCTTCAAAATAGGTAAAGGAGACAGTTGAATACAACCCAAATAATCACCATGAAATAAGTCTGTAGAATTCAATAAAAAAAAAAAAATAATAATTTTACTAGTTGTAAAATACAATAATCAGTTTAGAGTTTAACTTTCTGGGAGCAGTCGGTTAAGCATCTGACTCTTGGTTTCAGCTCAGGGTCATGATTTCATGGTTTGAGAGTCTGAGCCCACATCAGGTTCTGCACTGACAGTGCGGATCCTGCTTAGGATTCTCTCTGTCTCCCTCTCTTTATGCCCCTCCTATGCTGTCTCTCTCTCAAAAATAAATAAACCACAAGCAAATACATAAATAAAAATAAAAAGGATAAATTAAAAAAATAAAGTTTAATTTTCTGTTACAAATTTGTGAATAAACTCACCCTTAATCTTGAATTCTCAGTGTCTTTTTTTTAAATTTTTTTTTATTTTTTATTAAAAAAAATTTTTTTTTTAATGTTTTATTTATTTCTAGGAGAGNATCAGTGTCTTTTTTTTCTTTTGGAGGCCTCTTAAAGCTTATGAGGAGGCAACAGCAGCATCAGAAGCATTTATTAAGCACCTATTTTTTAAATGTTTATTTATTTATTTTGAGAGAGAGCATGTGCATGAACAGGGGAGGGGCAAAGAGGGGGGGAGAGAGAATCTTAAGCAGGCTTCACACTCAATGCAGAGCCTGATGAGGGCCTCAATCCCACAACTGTGAGATTATGACACGAGTGGAAATCAACAGTCAGATGACTGACTGACTGAGCTACTCAGGTGCCCTATTAAGCACCTATTATATGTGCTGAGTGCTGTAATAATAATGAATTGGAAGGAATTTACAATCTCAGGACTTTCACAATCTAATAGCACAGATCAACATGACTTCTCATCCCATGGCCCAAATTTAGGAGTCGCCCTAAGGATGTAATGGATATAATGGCTCTTTTTTTTTTTTTTTTTTTTTGGTAGCAGATGGTAGCCAGCTGTTCTGTCTTTACTGAAGGCCATACATGAAGGGAAAAAATTAAAATAAAGAGGCTTATGGTAAATATAAGAAAGAACTTAAATCTGGATTTTCATACACACTAAAGGGAAATGGGCAATTGGGGGGTAATTATCAAATTATCCAAGCCAGAATAGCTCAGTTCCCTCCATTATCAACCTAAGAGAACATTATTTATATGGGTTGAATTGTTCAGATAATTGTTCTGTATTTTGGATATCTGAGTAGACAGTCTGGGTGGTCACTGCTGTTGACTGAGGACCCCTCAAGCAATATTTTTAAATAGGAAAAGGGTTGATACATTTTGCTGTCTGATTGGGAACATATCTACTTAGATGGAAGTGATAATAATCAGATTCGCAGATATAGAATTCTTTGACCAGGATATAGGCATGTTGTAATTAAACCATAATAATTTTTACTTATGTTTGAAATTAACTTTGAATTGCAAAAATAATGTGTGAATAACTTTTCCTCTAAAAGTTTTAAATGTTATATATGAGACTTAAGTCTTTCCCTCTGTTTCCTGAATTCCATTTCTCAGTATCCAGCATGCATCACGCGCCGCTCCCCCCTCCAGGTAGTTACTGTTATTCTTTTAGTAGTGTTCTCCTTTCAGAATACATACATACATGCATGCATATACAACACAAAGGGGGAAGAGAGAGATCAAGGGAAAAAACTCCACATTTTTAGCTAACTTGAATCGCTTATTTTGTACTATTTGGCAATTTCCTTTTCTGTTTAACAATATGTACTAGAGATAAATCTATGTTGTTTCATAGCTCCAGTGCATTCCTTTGTAATTCCATCATTACAATTGGTAATATTCATTTAGCCATTTTTCTACTGGTGGATATTGACATTGTATCCAATTGCTTGCCAGCAATGCTCAAGCAATCCTATATATTCAACTTGTATGAGAATTTTTTTTAGGGTGGATTGAATTAATTGAGCAATTAATTGACCTTTCCAAGGGATAGTGATGTGCTCCACAAAGCCATTTGGCCTTAACAAAGAGAAAAGATGTTGAAGAAACACGGGAGCTAGTTTCTTTCCTCAGATAGATTGTGTCACTGTCGGCAAGTCACTGCACTTCCCTGGGATTCTGTTTCTCTAATAAGTCAGTGGTTCTTTGACTTTGTCATGCATGAGAATCTCCTTGTTAAAACACTACTTGCTACATTTTTGATTAGTAGGGGGCTGTGTGTGCAAGTTTCTAGATGCTGCTGCTATCCCTGGCCAGGAGACAACTCTGTGAGCCATTCACTGTTCAGGTATGTTGAGGAGAATGTCCTGTGAAAGAGATGGTAGTTAAAATTCCAAGAGCCCCAAACAGACTTCCTAGAGAAATTTTAATTCTTCCACTTTGTCCAAATATAATGATGATAACCCATGACTCAGCACAGTAACAGTATTGTACTGATGATACACATCAGTCTTAGAATCACAGAAGTAATTCTTTTGCCCAAGAGACAAGTCAACATTACATCTTTGTTGTGGGCCGTCTGGTTCAAGTACTTAGCTAAAACTAGAATTTCTTTGGCAGTATTCTTGACCTTGTTGATCCACTTCCCGTTGAATAGTTCCAAGGTCTAGGAATTAACTCTTTTACTCTTGAGGCAACCTAGTTTGTGTTTTTAGATGTCTGATCACAACCTTGTTGTTGCTAACCTTGACCAAAAGCATCTTTCAGAAGTTACTATGCATCCATCACAGTTCTACACTCTGGGCTTTAGAGAACAAATCAGCTCCTTCTCTAACTGATAACAGTCAATGATCATGTTCCCCTGAGTCAGCAGTTCTCAAATTCTACAGTACATCAGAATAGCCATAGGTCCTTATTAAAATATAGATTCCTGAATGCCGACTGTGGAGATTCTGATTCTGTGTCTAGAGTATGGCCTGGGAATCCACATCTTTTATGAAATCTCCAAGTAGATCTGGTGCAGGTGGTCTGACATCATTTAAGAGACTAATGGGGTTCAGGACATGCTATGACAAAATATGACATCTTGGCATATTAAACATTTCAAGCTGACGGAATCTGAGAAATGGCATGAGCAGGAAGGATTTTCTGCCCGTTCTCTGAAGCAGGTCATATAACCCTCATGTGAGAGGTGCCCTCCCTTTACCAAAAGGAAAGAAGCATCCATATCTCTGAAGAGAGTGGACACAGAGAGGGATCTGCATGACCCCAGTTTCCCACAGTTGGCTCATACTCTTCACCTCACCTCTTTCCATGACTTTCCACACTTCATCAAATCCAGCATAAAAACACTCTGATTTAATTTCTTCAGATCTTCTTTCCTTAGGAAGGCTCCTGTGTCATGTAAACCTTCTCTTAAATAAATGTATATCCTTTTTACTGCTAACGTGTCTTTAGTAGTCTAATTTTTAGATCTAGTCAAAGACTCAGGGTCTAGGAAATCTTTTTTTCCTTTCTTATAAGACCCAGTTAAGTTTTTTTGGTCTAAGCTCAATGCTTTAACAGCTCCTTATATGACATGGTTTGAGTTCCCTCACTATCCTGGCTGCTAAGGGCTACCTGTCAAAATACACTACAAAATATATCCATCAACTCCCTCCCCCATCCTGACTTACTGTTCTTTATAGCATTTATCCCTACCCAAAATGATGTTCTTTAGGTACTTGCTTAGTATTTGCCTCACCAACTAGAATATAAGCTTCCTGAGGGCAGGGGAGTTGTCTGTCTTGCTCCCTTATGATACCCCAGCACTTCCATCAGTACCTGGCAATCAGTTGATCCTAAATAAAGTTTTATTTAATGAACAAATGAGGAGAATGGGAAAGAAAAGCCATTTCAATTTAGAAAGTGAAACTATAGAGAATGACTGACCCATCACAAGGAAAAGTATTTGCTTAAGGTTTTTAGAAAAAAAAAAGAATAAAAATGTTTGTATAATTAACCTTTAAAAAAAAAATCTCACTATGGACTTAAAGCTGTGGCAAATCTTCTTTTAGTCGTACAGATGTTTTGCATGCCTTTGGGTACAAAACTCAAACCGGAAGGATGAGTCAAAGCAGGGCTCATTTATTATGGGTTGGGATTTCAAAAGCATCTTTAAAAGAAGCAGATCCGGGGCGCCTGGGTGGCTTAGTCAGTTAAGCGTCCGACTTTCGCTTAGGTCATGATCTCGTGGTTCGTGGGTTCGAGCCCCGCGTCGGGCTCTGTGCTGACTGCCAGGTCAGAGCCTGGAGCCTGTTTCAGTCTGTGACTCCCTCTCTCTCTGACCCTCCCCTGCTCAGGCTGTCTCTCTCTCTCTCCTAGAAATAAAGAAAACATTAAAAAAAAAAAAAAAAGAAGCAGATCCTTTCCAAACAATGTAAAAATGTAGGAGCAGAATGACCAAGGTGAGAAGTGCAAGTTTTAAATGTGAGGTGTTACAAAAATGTAAGCAATCTCCAATGCTTATATTATTTTTATCTACAATAGATAACTCTTAGCTGGCTTGTTTGTACTCTCTCTCCTCTCCCCTTCCAAGAGCATAGGTAATCATTAGGAAAACATAAAGATATGATTCATTGCATATACTGTTCATTGTCAGAGGACTTCAGTGAAAACAAAAGGAAAAGTTAAGCCTCATTAGTAATTAAGGAAATGCATATTAAGGAAAAGCCACAATTAAATGTCATTTGGTACCTATTTTGGCAGTAATTAGCAAGTCTGATAATTCCTTGGATTGACATGGATAGAGAGTAACAAGACTCTTGGGCTCTACTGGTGAGGTATGTGTCTGTGTCATCACTTTGGAAACAGACTTTTTTAGTAAACTCCAACATGAACATATTACACTATCCAATGGGTGTACTTCTAGAGGTTATTAATTACAAAAGTGGCAGTATTTCTGAACCCACTAGATCTTTTAGGATTGCTCAGAAGCGCTGAGTCTACCTGTGTGTGATGACTTCCTGCCTCAACCTGCCTGTATGTTCTCCTTTGGGTCAAATGTCTACAGCCTAGATTTTTGTATTTCTTTCTTCCCTTATTAAAAGATAATTTTCAGAAGAAGGTAACATCATGACTCACATACAGATGTAAAGATGAATGTGTTTAAAAAATTTATTTTATTCGTATGATATGGGGGAATCAGATATCATCAGTTCAAAAGAAAAGTCAAAACAGCACAGGCTTGTATGAAGTAAAAGAATGTTGAGGTGAATTGCACATGGAGGCAAAACTAGATTTCCCACAGTGGGAAGTCAATTCAAATCATCACCAGACTGGACGGAATTTATGTATCTATCAATTACCTATAATTTAGAAAGAGTTGCAAACTACCTCACAAAGGATAAACAGGGCTAGAATCCAGCAACCCAGAAGAGTATGCTAAGGCTGGTGTACATAGTTTCCCATTGAAACAACAATGCTTCACTGATACACTAGTCCAGAGAATAGTGTTTAGATCCCTCACGCTTGTGTCAAGGAGCACCCGACAGCTGGTATTCAGATGTAGGAAATCAACACTTCTCCAAGGTCAAAAGCCCAATATTCCAGATTGCAGTAGAAAAAGTTCCAAAGAGCTGCAAAGTGCTGGCGTATCATAGATCCTTGTTAGAGAGTCAAAGATACTACCACTGTATACAGGAAGAGCTAAGAGTAGATGTGGGTTAGACGAATGTGAAGGATCCTGAACTTGGAGTTAGAAGACATGGGTAAGCTCAGGGCCTCCACTTACTAATCTATGACCTCAAGCCAATTCCTCCTATCTGGCTTTCTCTTTAAAAAAAAAAAAATTTTTTTTTAAATTTATGACTCTAAGTTCCCTTCAGGATCTAAATGTTTATTCAACGAGCAAGCCAGTACCTCCCACAGATGGCCCTGTGGGAAGGCCCAGGCATAGAGGGTTTTGACTGAGGACAGGGCAGATCTGTTTGTGAACAGGAGGAAGAATAGCTGGATTGGGGTGTTCTAGATCCCCAGGGGGCAGTACAGAAGCCCCAGCATCTGTGGGAAACTTGGAAATTTGAGCAACAAAGGGAGAAGAAATGATAGAGAAGAAAGGAAGTTACTATAAAACAACCTGCAAAATTTTGGGAAATGTGTCACCAAGGTTGGCTCTGACTCTACTCAGTGTGTCTAAACCAAGGCAAAAGAGAGCCGGAACTGTATAAGGGTTCTCAATAGAAACAGAATCAATTTGTGTGTGTGTGTGTGTGTGTGTGTGTGTGTGTGTGTGTGTGTACTGAGAGATTTATTTTAAGGAATTGGCTTATGTAACTTTGGAGGCTGACAAGTCAGAAAGCTGCAGGGTAGGCTACCAGGCTCTAAATCCCAGTGGGAATTGATGTTGTGGTCTTGTGCCCAAAGGCAGCCTGGAGATGGTACTTCTTCCTCCTCAAGGGAGCACAGTCTTTCCTCATAAGGCTTTCCACAGATTGGATGAGGCCCAGCCACATTATGGAGGCTAGTCTGCTTTACTCAAATATTAACAATATTAATTTTTCGAACTTACAAACGTAGCATCTTTTTCCACTTATTTAGGTTGTCTTTAATTTTTCTTAGCCAATATTTTGTAGTTTTCAGTGTACAGGTATTGCACATTTATTCTTAGGTTTATCCCTATTTCATATCTTTAATGCTATTATAAATGATATTTAAAAAATTTTTATTTCTAATTGTATATAGAAATACAATAATTTTTATATATTGATTTTTATCTTATAAGTCTGCTAAACTCGCTTATTAGTTCTGATAGAGCTTTTTTGTAGATGCCATTGGATTTTCTACATAGACAATTATGTCCTTTTCAAGTTAAAACAGTTCTATTCATTAAATTTTTTTTTTAATGTTTGTTTGTTTTAGAGAGAAAGAGACAGAGTGTGAGTGGTAGAGGGGCAGAGAAGGAGAAGGAGACACAGAATCTGAAGCAGACTCCAGGCTCTGAGTTGTCAGCACAGAACCCGACACGGGGCTCAAACCCACAAACCATCAGATCATAACCTGAGCCGAAGTTAGATGCTCAACTGAGTGAGCCACGCAGGCTCCCCAGTTCTATTCATTTTAATTTCTTTAATGTTTATTTATTTTTGAGAGAGAACAGAGCAAGAGCAAGGGAGGGACAGAGAGAGAGGAAGACACAGAATCTGAAGCAGGCTCCAGGCTCTGAGCTGTCAGCACAGAGCCGGATGCGGGGCTCGAACTCACAAACCATGAGATCATGACCTGAGCCAAAGCCGGACGTTTAACCAACTGAACCACCCAGGCACCCCAGTTCTATTAGCTTTAGATACAGATGCCTTCTCTTTCTTTGTCTGGTACAATGGCTAGAATCTCTGGTACAATGTGGAACGGAAGTTGTGAGAGTGGACATCCTTGCCTTTTTCCTAATCTTTGGGGAATAAGTCTTCAGCCATTCACCATTAAATATGTTAGGTTTAACGTGATGATTGAGGTTGAGGAAGTTCTCTTTTTGTATAAATCTATTGAGAAGAGTTTTGGTTTTGTTTTTTTTTTTAAAGTGTTTATTTATTTTGAGAGAGAGAGAAAGAGTACAAGCAAGGGAAGGACAGAGAGAGGGAGAGAGAATCCCAAGTAGCAACACAGGGCTCCAACCCACCAACCATGAGATCATGACCTGAGCCAAAATCAAGAGTCTGTTGTTCAACCAACTGAGCCACCCAGGCACATCTGTGGGGTTTTTTTTTTTGGGTGTGTTTTTTTTTTTAAATAGCATTAGATGTTTGGTTTTGTCAAATGCTTTTCCTCATTTATTAAGGGCATGTCTTTTTCTTTTTTTTCTTTTAGCTTATTAACATGCGTAAAGTTGTTCGTTATTGTCCTTTTAATATTTATGAAGTCTACAGAATGTCACAAATTATGTGGTATTATATAATTTGTATCTTCTTTCTTTTCTTCTTCCCCCCACCCCCAATCTATATAGCTAGAGGATTACCAATTTTATTAACCTCCCTCCTCAAAGAACTGCTTTTAGTTTAATTCATTGTTTGTTTTCTGTTTCATTGATTTTTCACTCTGATATTTATTGTGACTTTTCTTCTGCTTACTTTGGGCTTAATTTGCTCTTTGTCTAATTTATGGTAGAGGCTGAGGTCATATATTTGAGAGAATGTTCTTTTTTTCTATTATAGGTGTTTGATGATATAATTTTCTAAGTACTACTTTAGCAGTTTCCCATAAGTTTTGAGAGACTGTTTTCATTTTCATTTGATCAAGAGTACTTTTTAATTTCTCTTTTGATTTATTCTTTGACCTGTTCATAAGAATTTGGGGATTTTCCAGATATCTTCCTGTTGTTGATTTTTAATTTAATTCTATTGTCATCAGAGAGCGTGCTTTATATGACTTGATCACTTAATTTGTTAAGTCACATTTTATGGCCCAGATATGTCCTATGGTGGCAAAGGTTTCTATACACAGTTGAAAAGAATATATATTCTGTTCTTGCTGCCTGGAATGTTCTAGACATTTCTAGTAGGTCAAGTTGGTTGTTCACTCCTTCTGTATCCTTGACTATTACTATTATTATATTTTTTTTGCCTACTTGTTCTAACAATTATTGGGGAGGGTATTGAACTCTTTAAGGATAATTGTGGATTTTTCTGTTTCTCCCTGCAAACCAGTTTTAGCTTCATGTATTAGGTGCAGATATACTTAGGACTCTTAAGTTCTTTTGATGGGTTGACCTTTTTGTCACCATGAAATAAATATCTTTATCCTTGGTAATATTTTTTGCTCTGAAATCTACTTTGTTTGATGTTATAATATAGTCAGTTACTATAGTTTTAACTTGATGAGTGTTAGCATGGCATATCTTTCTCTTTTACTTTTAACTTGTGTCTTTATATTTGTGTATTTTTTGTAAGCAGCATATAGTTACACTTTTGTTTTTTATTCAGTCTGAGAATTTCTGCCTTAAAATTGTGTTGTTTTGAATATTTGCATTTAACATTTGTTTGGCTAGGTCCAGTCTATCATTTTGCTATCCATTTCTCAAAAACATTTGTCTCCTGTGTTCCCTGTTCCCTTCTTCTAATTCTTTTGGGTTTATTGAGTATCTTATATGGTTTCATTTTATCTTCTTTGTTGACCTATTAACTGTTGCTCTCTTATTACTTGGGGGTTGCTTTCTGATTTATAATATACATCTTTAACTTACGCTAACCTACTTCAAGCAGTATTATATCACTTCACAAATGGCTTTGTGTTTAGAATATATGGTATAGAATATAATTAGAATAATAGTTTGCTTCAATATCCCTCCTTCTGGCATTTATGCTCTTGTTGTGTTTATGCTGTTTATATTATGTTGTCAGTCATAAGTTACACTTACCCAGATGTTATAAACTCATGAAACATTGTTATCAATTTTGTTTAATAGTTAAGTATATTTTCAAAAGATTTAATAATAAAAAATATCTTAAATATTTAACAACATAGTTATCTTATAGCACTCTTTAGTTTTTTCTTTTATATAGATGCATATTTCCATCTGGTATTATTTTCTTTCTTCCTACAGTATTTCATTTAACACTTCTTATAATGCAGATCATATGGTGATGACTTCTTTCAGCTTTTGTGTGTCTGAAAAATTCTTTATTTTGTCTTTGTTTTTGAAAGATATTTTCACTGAGTATAGAATTATTTTTCTTTCAGTTCTTTAAAGATTTTGCTCCATTGTCTTCTCACTTGCATTGTTTCTGTTGAGGACTCTAATGGCATATTTATCTTTGTTCCTCTGTATTATAACTTGTCTTTTTTTGGGGTTGCTTTTAAGATTTTCCCTTTATGACTTTTTTTTGAACAATTTGATAATAATATTTGGTGTAGTTTTCTTCAAGTTGTTTTGTCTGTGTGCTTGGACTTAGATCTGTTAGTTTCTAGTTCTCATCAAATTTGGAAAATTTTGGGCCATAATTTCTTCAAATACTTTTTCTGTACCTTCTTTTGTCTACTCTTTAGGACTCTAGTTTCGTGTATGAGGCTGCTTAAAGCTGTCCCATAGTTCATGAATGTACTTTTATTTTTTAATTATTTTTTTGTTTCATTTTATATAGTTTCTATTGCCATGTCTTCGAGTTTAGTAATTTTTTTCCTGCAATGTATCATTTCCTGCTAATTCTAGTCTGTGTGTGTGTGTGTGTGTGTGTGTGTGAGTGTTTTAATTTCAGACATTAGTGTTTTCATTTCCAAGAACTCTAGTTGGGTCTTTTTTGTATCTCTCTGAATCCATTTAACTTTTTGAACATATGGAATACAGTTAAAATAAGTGTTTTAATGTTCTTCTCTGTTAATTTTATTATCTGTGTTACTTCTGGATCCATTTCAGTTAGTTGACTTTTTCCTCATTATGGGTCACATTTTCCTGCGTGCCTGATGATCTTTGACTGGATACCAGACATTGTCATTTTAACCTTTTGGGGTGCTGGATATTTTTGTATCCCTATAAAAATCTTTGCGCTTTGGGGGCGCCTGGGTGGCTTAGTCGGTTAAGCGTCCGACTTTCGCTTAGGTCATGATCTCGCGGTTCGTGGGTTCGAGCNATGATCTTTGACTGGATACCAGACATTGTCATTTTAATCTTTTGGGGTGCTGGATATTTTTGTATCCCTATAAAAATCTTTGCGCTTTGTTCTGGGATGCAGTTAAATTACAGACATACTTTGTTTTATTACAATTTACTTTATTGCACTTTAAGCTACTGCGTTTCTTACAAATTGAAGGCTTGTGGCAACCCTGCATCAAGTTTAAGTCTATTGGCACCATTCCAGCAGCATTTGCTCACTTTGTATCACTGCATCACAGTTTGGTAGTTCTCACAATCTTTCACATTTTTCATTATTATTATATTTGTTATGGTTATCTGTGATCAGTGATCACAACTCATTGAATGCTCAGATGATGGTTAACATTGTTTTTAGCAATACAGTATCTTAAATTAAGGTATGTATTTTTTTAAACATAATGCTATTACACACTTAATAGACCACATAATAATGGTCTATAACTTTCATATGAACTCTGAAACCAAAAAGTTGATTTGACTCCCTTTTTTAAGATAGTCACTTTATTGCAGCAATCTGGAACAGAACCCGTAAGTATCTCTGAGGTATGCCTATAGTTGGAAACAGTTTCAGCTTATTGGATCTTTTTTTTTTTTAAACATTTTTAAATGTTTCTTTTTGAGAGAGAGAGCGCATGAACAGGGGAGGGACAGAGAGAGGGAGACACAGAATCTGAAACAGGCTCCAAGCTCTGAGCTGTCAGCGCAGAGCCAGCCCAGTGCGGGGCTTGAACTCTTGAGCTATGAGATCATGACCTGAGCCAAAGTCGGACGTGTAACCAGCTGAACCGCCCAGATGCTCCTTGGATCTTGTTTTTTAAGATCTGTTAGAACTGTGTTTAGGACTAATATTTCCCCACTACTGAAGCAAGACCCTTCTGAAGCAAGACACTACTGAGTCCTCTATCCATCGTCTTATGAATTATGAGGTTGATCCATCTGGCTGGTAGGAACAGGCACTATTCTCAGCTCTCTGTAAGCAGCAGGCACTATTCCCTCTAGTCTTCTTAGATGGTTCTTTGCCCAGCCTTGAGTACTTTCCTCCCATACGTGTGCTAATCATTACTCTGCTGAATACCTGCAAGACTGTCCACAGATGTCCAGGGTTCTTTGTAACTCTCTACTAGTACTCTGTCCTACCTACTCTAGCAGCCTTAGTGTCTCCAGCATTGGTGGTAGGCTTTGGAATATGATTGCTCAAATGTAAGCCCTCAGTTCTGCCCATATTGTGTCTGGAAGAGCTCAAGTCTAGCTCTTTACAAAAAAGAAAATAACCTCACTGGCATCTGATTTGGAACATGCAAAAATTCCAAAATTTCTAAATATTTCTGTTCTTTTCTTTGCAATTAAGGTTTCTTTCAATAGACCCAGAGCTCATCTTGAATGAAGTCCGGGGACACTTTCCATCTTCACTCCTTCTTTATAGTCCCTTCAGGACTATAAATCCTGGAGGATCCTGCTTCCTCTGTGGGAAGCCTAGAAGTTCTTGGGGATTTTATAGGCTTTGTTCCTGGCTCCACCCTGGAAGGACAATTTTGGTCATTAAGGCTTCTTAGACATACGTCTCACACTTTCCTAAGTGGAACACAAACAAGATTCAATGCCTTCCTCTTACTGAGATGGACCAGCTCTCCTAGGACAGCTTTGGTGTATTTAATAGTCTCTGTTTCTTTATTCTGTCTTACCGAAGACTTTATCAGCCTGCACTGAAGAGTGTAAGAAAGGAGAAATGAAGAAAAATAAAAGTCCCCTTTTGCCTTAAAGGTACGATTCTTCAAATTAAACAGGTCAAATAGGCTGTGGAGGTCAGCCTAAGAAATGTACCACCATTGGTTTGGTGGCAGATACACCTACATTCCTAAAAATAGCTTTTGTTGGGCATAGCTCTGTAGAGAGCATGGTTATAGTATGAAAAAACCATTGTACCTAAATAGACAATGAAACTAAAAAAGACCAATTCTTCCTAAATGTTCAATTTTTTTTATGTAGAAACTTTTTTCTTTATTTATTTTTTATCAATACCGTCTGGTGAGAAATGGTCTCTCGTTTCTCCCTCTTAAATTAAAAACTAAACTTTAGGGTCATCTGGATGGTTCAGTTGGTTGAGCATCAGACTTTGGCTCAGGTTGTGATCTTATGGTTCGTGAGTTCGAGCCCCACATCAGGCTCGCTGCTGCCAGCCTGTCAGCACAGAGCCCACTTCAGATACTCTGTTCTCCTCTCTTTCTGCCCCTTGCCTGCTCATGCTCTCTTAAAAAATAAATAAAAAACATTTTAAAAGGCCTAAACTTTATTAGCTGGTTTCATACTGCTTTTTTTTTTTTTAAACCAGTTACATGGAGGTTCAGAGACTTAAATAATAATCTTAGCCTTTGTCATTTACTTGCTGTCCTTTTGGACTAGTCATTTCATCTCACCAAGAATAGTTTTCTATGTCAGGAAGATATTTAATGATCTAGAGAGATTCTTTGTGCTGGTTTAAAAACATATCCATAAATTACTTGATAATCTTACCTTCAAGAGGTAGAACTTAATTTCTGTCTCATTGAATATGGTCTGGTCTTACATGACTTGTTTCTAATTGCATAGAAGATGAAAGAAGTGATGGAATGTCACTTCTAGGCCTTGGTCATTAAAGGCATTAGGGGTTCTCTCTCAGTCTCTCTGGGACCCCTGCTTCTGAGGGGAACCATTTTCTATGTTATAAAGATTCTCAGGCTGTCCTCTGAAGAGGCCCGTGTGGGAGGGAACTGAGGCCTCCTGCCAACAGACAGTAGGGAACTGAGGTTTTCTACCATCAGCCATGTGAGTGCACCACCTTGAAAATAAATCACATGGCCCTAGGCAAGCCTGTAGATGACTGCACCCCTGGCCGGGATCTTGACTGTAATCTCATGAGAGACCCTGGGCCAGAATTGCCCAGGTAAACTGCTCCTAAATTCCAGGCCCTGACAAACTGTATGATGACAAATGTCTGTTCTAAGACATTAAATTTTAGAGTAATTTGTTGTGTAGCAGTAGAAAACTAATATATCCTAGTACCTTACAGATACTTCCAGCTTATGATTGTATAATATAAACACAGGAGGATGTATCTCCAATTGCCTGTAACTTTTACTAATACTTTACAAACTGCTTAGCCTGTTATATTTAAAAACTCTTCCTTAAAGAGTCTTCATTCCATATACCATTTTAGGCAGAAAACTAAATAACATATTTGAGAAGAAATATTTTTCAACTGGATATTTACTATTTTAACAGCATATATGTTTTAATGAGATGAGACCTTCAATATAAGGTCAAAACACTTTCCATAGAGTTCTAAAGCAGGAAAGGGCTCTTTAGTACTTGGGCCAACAGGAGCCATGTGGCCCTTTTGACTTTGTATGAGATGCATTAAGAACATTTTCCTAAGAAGAAATATGGATACCTTTTACCAGATTT
The DNA here is from genome assembly GCF_008692635.1 of Crocuta crocuta. Taxonomy (NCBI): domain Eukaryota; kingdom Metazoa; phylum Chordata; class Mammalia; order Carnivora; family Hyaenidae; genus Crocuta; species Crocuta crocuta. The sequence continues at coordinate 4,711,215 of NW_027551572.1, forward strand.
CCTAGATTCCTGCCCCTACCCACTACCCCAAAAAAGAGTTTAGAACCATTTATCTGGTTCCCATTCCCACCTGTGGGAATTCAGGTACAGAGAAGTAAGTGATTTACAGTTAACCAACAGAGATTCTCTTACTCTTAACACAGTGTTCAGACTCCAGTCTGAGAGATAAATTCTACCTACAAGACGTAGTTCAGGGCAGAACTGGTCTTAATGCTCCCAAGTACCCAGACCCTTAGGATCTTTACACTTACTGTTTTGTAATTGCATATCTCCTGCTCATTTCAGGAAGGGTATATGGAATAAATCTTCCCATAAAAGACCCCTCTTGTGGACAAATTTTTTATATTGCCTCCTTTCTGTTTTGTCCTTATATTGAAGTGCACAGGAGCTCAGCCAGAGTGCTTTTTTACCATGGTACCTACCAGAATCCAAAATCATTCCATGGAGGAAATACATTGTACTTATCTGACCTGATTACTACAGACATATCACTTATATGTTTTTTCAGTATTTTTTTGAAACCTTCACTTCTTTGCAGTACTGTTACCCATCCCTTTCTGAGCCAAGCCAAATATGAATATTATCATCATAATAAATTAAGAGATTGGGTCGAAGGACCAGAAATCAAAATTACGTTCTAATATTTATGCTAGTTCAGGATTCATTCTGCCTATTTGAAAATTAGAAACTGCTAGGAACCATCTATAGATGCCTGGAAAACAAATATAAATCCTTGATTGGAGAGCTGGAACATACCTTACATTCTTCTCATATCTCGCATGGACCGATCATTCATTAGATTCTCCTTAAATACATCATCATTAGTGGTATTAAGCCTGGGCAGATTAAAGCCAGAGTTGTTTATGTTATAAATGGCCAGGCCTAATGGAAAGAGTGTCGGAAATCCTGGTTTTACCACTGACTCCTATACCATAAGCTGTTTGTACTTCAGCTTTCCCTACACATTCACCCACACAGATTTGCCATCTGTTCCCACCATCCCTATGTATTCCAGCACACAGTCCTTTGCTTTGGCTGGAGCCTGGTCAGAGAAGCCATGACTGAAACTATAGTCCTTGAGAAACTAAAGCTAATGTGCTAATGCCATGAGCTGCCCCTGTCACCCTAAGCCTGGTTCCCAGCTGTCCCTCCTCCCACGTGGCCCCAGAAAACATCTTCTATGAGCAGGTTTCTGGACTTGGCTAAATGACCTAGCATGGTCCTGACCACCATTCAGGGGTTCTGTGAGAGCACTGCCTCTCCTTCCCAGTAGTAGAAACAGCGGCTCAGAGCCTTGGAAATATCCCCAGGATCTCTGAATGCAAATTTTTTCCAGCAAATTCAGCATTATATCCTAACTTGTAAAACAGTCTTGTAGCACAAAGATAAAGTTAAATGATCCAAGTGCTAATCAGGTATGTTTATTTTTCCATAAACAGAAAGATGTGGAAAATTTGGCAAGAAAAAGGGTCATATTTTACATTTGGGCACTTTTTCTTAAAAAGTAAAAACTGCCCTATATTTAAACGTATAGTAATTCCCAAAATAACAGATCAACCTTGTCTGAGGACTGGCAGGAAAATCCTTTGACAAGGAAATTAAAGTTCTAAGGGGTTGAATTTAATTATAGATGGCAGCAAAGAGCAGAGAAAAGATCCTTGGAAAATTTTTAAAGAAAAACTAAGGTAAGGTGTTCTAAAAGGATAAAATATTCCTGTGTGTGTGTGTGTGTGTGTGTGTGTGTGTGTGTATTTGGGTGGGGAGAATAAAGAAATGGAGAGGGATAAAACCCTTTTGTGGGTGTTCTTTGAATCCATCCAGAAAGTATGGAAGTTAATTAAAATGAGTAATTTAGGAAGACAAATGTGGTTTTGGTGATTGTATTAAAAAAAATGCCTACTCTGTACCTTTAGAGAGACATGGGACCTCAGCTGACTGATTCAGTAGTATTAGGCTATGATCATTTTTGCTATCTACAAATTGCTTCAGAGAGGACATTTCAAGGCAGAGTCAGAATTTATACAGTGGGATTACAAATTATATTAGAATAATGCTAACATTTAAAATAATGACTTTCCCTAGAAGAGCTCGCTGAACTTCAGTTTTCTTAACGGATTAGCTACTTTGATTTTCCATGCAAAAGATGCTAAGTATTCCACTGAATATGAATTATAAAGCAATATTAAAAGGGAAATACATGTAGCAGAAAATTTAAAAGCAAGTAAGAGCTAAGTTAATAAGCATAAGTTGTATACCTCTCACTACCTAGTATGCTTTTATTTGTGCTCAAGAAATATTTACTGTCAAAAACCAAAGCACGACAGTGGGTCCAGAGTATATCTACTGTACTATATCAAACGATAACTAAAAATGTTTTATTTTACTTTTTTATTTTGTAGGTATTACTACTTAGCATTCAAATCCCATGAAACACCTGTTGCTAGCAAAGAGAGCTGTGTTGCTATCTTGGAAAAGTCCAGATTAGATCACTGGGTGCTGGGAAAAACAAAGGTAGTTCTCTCCTTATTGTTCACACTGTCACCTGTGATGCTCTACTGTGTACCTTTGTCTCTTGTCCCCAGTGATATGACTGGCTCTGTAAGCTGTGCAGCTTAGCAGGCAAGACCCCAGCCTAACGGTGATCTTTGCTGATCCTGGGTCAGGAGCGGTCCTTGGGCCTCTGGACAAGAAGAGGAGGCTTTGCCTCCCATTCAACTTGTAATTTGAGAGAACCCTGTAATATTTCTAGAATGAGAACGTTGAGCTCATTTAAAAATGTCCCTCTAATTTAAATGCTGCTTATCCCAGCACCTCGTGGAAATAGACAAATCTTATTAGTGACCATAATAAGTATCTTTTACAGTTTTGTCCATTTTTCATTAGACTCTTGTTGTGTTTTTTTACTGTGCACCCTGATTAGTAGTCTCAATGTGTATAGCTTTTCATTTGGAACATCCTGTCGCTGCATCCCAGGTTTTCGTGACCCATTCTGAATTGTCCTACAAAGCTAGTGGCAGCCTGACCACACAGTTGCTCCTCAGCGGGACTTAGATCACTGTGGGCCCTGTACGTCCTTCTCCCAAACGTCCACTACTGGCCATGGGTCAGTTCTGGTGGTTAGTGCCTCCATCAAGGGCTGTGGAGATAGATAGTAAAAATCAAATTGAGAATATAGAACTCCTGGCAGATATGAAGCAGATTTGGAGAACATTTAGGATCTCCTAAACCCCATTAATCTCACTGTTCACATTAATAATCAAGAATTGGCTCAACCTTAGAAGGGAAAAGAATGTGTTTACTCCCAAGCAGTCAGTAATATTAGCATAAAACAAGTCACTGTAAACTTTATTTAGATAATGGTTTTAGTATTTTTATTAATAATACTCTTGAGTAGACTGGATCTCTGTTTAGGAGCCCATATGTAATGCTAAAAGTAATATCTCATTTCAGGTTTTTCTCAAATACTACCACGTCGAGCAGTTGAATTTGCTGCTACGAGAAGTCATAGGCAGAGTGGTTGTGCTGCAGGCATATGCCAAGGGGTGGCTTGGAGCCAGGAGATACAGACGAGTCAGAGAGAAGAGAGAGAAGGGGGCCATTGCCATCCAGTCAGGTAAATGGTCCTGAGTCTTGGCATTTCATCAGGTACTGAGGCTGCTCTCCTATTGCTTTTCTCAGTGGCTGCTTCTTTTTCTCCTACCTTCCCTTCCCTTCTTCCTTCCTTTCTTCTTGCTTCAGCAAATATTTATTGAGTGCCTGTTGCAGTCTAGGCCCTGTGCTAGATGCTGGGAATCTAGCCACGAGCAAGACTGCTGTGGTCTCTCACCTCCACATAAGCAAACAAGCCATCACAACACACCGTGATGAGTGGCAAGGTAGAGGTGGTGTGAAGCGGCCGAGGGAAAACCCAGATCACACAGGCATGTGCCCCTTCTCCCAGATGACTGATGTGTACTACACACCTGAGGCCCATCACCCTGTTCTCAGCATCAGAATCACTAATGCCATTTCCCAAAGGCTTTTCTAGCACAGGCAAAGCTTTTCAACCTAGAGAATAAATCACTAGGCCCTCTCATACGCCACGCCCATCCAGTGTCTCTTTGCACATGTATGTGTGTGTCATTTGTGTTACAAACAGCATCCGAGCTCCTGCACTGTTGATGAGTGGGCATGAAAGCGTCAGATCTTGTACACAGTGGACAGTTTCCCTCATGTCCTCATAACTCAGAATCACGTCGTCCTCTCTGGACTTCATGACCACACTCAGCACCACAGAAGGCTGTGATACTAATGGGAGGGACAGAAGGGCGAGGTGGCCATGCCCTGGTAGGCAGCTGAATGCCCCAGTCTTTCTACAGGAGCCAGCACACCCCCAGGGATTTCCTTTCTCTTATCCGCATCCATTTCCTTGCCTTTTGCCTTTCTGCCGTCTATTTTCTTCTCCTGAAGCAGCTCTTGGCATGTGGTTCACCCTCCCCAGATGCATGTGTCGTGCTATTCCCCTTGACTCCCATTGTTATTTTTCACTCCTTCAAATTTCATGTTCATACCTCTCCCTTGCCCCGAATAAAAAAACTGGACAGGTCAGGCTGTTCCGGAACAGTTCGTTCCCACCATCACAACAAACTACCCCCAAGTCCTGAAAATGGAGCTTCCTCTGCGGGTTGGGATGACAGGGAACCACCTCAGCTGAGATGGAGGTCCCAAGTGATTCATAAGTAGAATCCAGAGTGTTCTGGAAACTCACTGCCTGAGTAAAAATAACTCCTTCTGAGAAGCAACTTGGAGGCCGAGCTAAGAGTACAGAGAGGCCTCTCTCCCCCAGCATCGCTCACGTATCTCTGCTTATTTTGTTCAGTGAGAAAGCGGGAGGGAGGAGTAGAGGGGTAGTAGATTGGAGGGAAAACAGCTTATATCAATTCTCTGGCACGTTCTTAAATTAATGTCATTCCCAGCACATGGTTTTATATTTTTAGCCTGGAGAGGATATGATGCTCGGAGGAAATTTAAGAAAATAAGCAACAGAAGGAGTGAGTCTGCGGTTCCTATTCAAGCAGGTAATTAAAACATCATTTTCATAGCGTCCACTTGAAAATATTCCGTGATTAAGTTCATATGAGCTTAGGAAGGCTGAAAGGTTACGAATTCAGGAGCACCGGAATAAGAGGTAAAGTCCTTGTGGGGGTTCTAGTCCTTGTTCTGACACAGCCCTGCGTGACGATGGCAGGGCTAACAGTGGCCACTCACTGCCTGCCATGCGTGTGGAGAGATGCACGCAGTAAGTGCTCTCAAGGTCCTGGTTTACCGAGAGGGCAACTGTGGCACGGAGAAGCGAAGTAACTTGTCCACGGTCACATGGCTAGTCAGGAGCAGAGTCAGCAGTTGAACGCAGGCAGATTGGACACAGTCAACTTCACATACTGCCAACTGAACAAATTCCTTTCCTTCTGGGAGTCACGCGGCCGTCGTCTGTGAAACGAGAGCACTGGCTAAAGTGTGGTTAAGTATGGAAGGTGCCTAATAACCTTGGAACTTCTCTGATTATATGCAAGACCCATCTTTCAGCATCACAGCAATAAGAACAGCTCAGGGACTTCCCCGGCAAATGGAATTTCCCACGCCCTGGCCTGTATGTGGCTAGGGGCATCTTCTGTGTCCTGCCCCCACCCTGGGGTAAGCTGTGGCTCAGCTTTGCCTGGCCGCATGAGTACTCTGAGCTCTGGTTCCTGGCTCATCTGACCTCTCCCTGGCTCCCGGGTGGCTCTGTTCTTCTGCAAATGGTAATATTCATGGCGGCTGCCAGGCTGGGTTTCCATCGTCATTTGAAAGCTGTATAACCTGATTGAGGCTCTGGAAGAAGTAGGCTCCAGAGCATGCTTGGAACTCTGACAGTAGAGACAGAATGAGAGAGAAGGGGCTAGTCCAGTGGACTCTACAGGCTCAAAGGATAGAGCCTGTTGCCTTGAACCAAACTCCTAAGTAAAACAGCTGCACCGTTTTTGAGATGGTCCCTGTCCAGACCTGGCTCCAAGGACGCTTCTCAGAACTCTCTTAGGCCACCTTTGAGGCCAGACATCTTCATTCAGAAAAAAAAAATATTTGGAAGGAAAGGGGTGTCATTTAAATGCAAATGTGTAACTTTTAACACCATCCCCTAGGAATTTTAAGCTCTACGACTTCAAAGAGTTCAGGAAGAAGGATGCAATTGAAGTTGCAGCTTAAGAAAGACAACTCAAAGTGCATTTGCTCCCTGTTGCCCACCTCCACTCACCACACCACACCCTCCTCCACCCCCACAGTCTCCTCGACTGATTTGGGATCTTGCAGCTTGGCCCAAAGCCCAACATATGTTTTAAAATACAACCTTTGAGTTATCTATCGTTGATCCACTGAGTACAGGTTGTAGGATCATAAATCAGATTTTCCGTGTCTGAAAATGATCTTCGGAGGCTTCCCTGTTTGCACTCTGTTATTGCTGAGTAAGGTCTGCATGAAAACACAGACAGGTTTGCTTCATCACCATATCAGGCCAGTCATGATTGCATATTTCCAGTAGAGTACCTGTGCGGTAGGTACCACGGAAGGATGATCTTGTTTAGTGGCACTGGAGAGAATACGTCTTTAAGGTATTTCTTTGTTTTAAAGCTTTGCAGGCACCCCTTTTTTGTAGCCCGGCAACTAGTGTTCCTCCTTATCAGGTGGCATCAGGAACTTCCATTAACCGAGTCTCCCTCCAGAGGCTTGGGCAGACATGAAGACGTTCAGAGTGGGACTCGAGCCACCTCTCCCTCTTAGAAGTCGTGTGGCAGGCAGAGTCCCTTTGCCTTCAGCCAACACAGGCATCAAGGTGCTGGTTTTGTGTCAGCAGAAAGATGCATGGAGAGGGTGATTGCATTTGCAGTTGTGTTGGGAGTTCTTTTTACTTGAGAGTGTTTTCTGTATCTTTATATCGGAAGGCATGGTTGTGTTGATCTAAAAAGCAAAGCAACTCCTTCTGACTTCTCTGTTTTCGGGTGTGTTCTTCTCAAAACATAATCTTCTTATTACAAGCTCTTCTTCACCCCACGAGAATATTCCTGGGCGGAACAAGCGCCCAGACGTAGTGGTTCCCTTACTTGTGAAGCCTGCAGGGAAGTGACTTAGGGATGTTATCATAGAACAGCCATTCTGATTGTTTTTGAAACTTATTCTGTAATTTTTTTTTTCAACAAATCATTTCATTGGAAATTTAGATTCTATGGAATGTGTTTCTTTGTATTCCAAGTTCTGGCCCATAGCATTTTTTTTTTTGTAGTGTTGCAAAGATATGTTATATATTTTTAAAAGAGCAGCCCTTGAAATTTAGGAAGCATTTGGCCTACATGTTGCTACAGAGCAGCGCATATTGAAATTTGTTTGCCTTTCATCTCCTTCCCAATAAAAGCAGCCGCACAGCTTATCCCTTTAGCTTCCTCAGAACTTCCTTTCAGAATTCCCGATCTATTACGGCACATTCACATACCAGAAACAAGATGCCTTTTCATGCTGTCAACCTTTTTCATCTGAAATGTAAATTAATTCTTGCTGGTATGCCTTGACAGAGATCAAAGTCGGGGTATTAACCTTCCTGGGCTTTCTCGGAGAATCCGTCCCCAGGACTGGGCTGCTACTAGAGGCCAGTGTCCCTGTTATAGGGCCCTCCTCCAGGCAGCCCTCGGTCTAGGAGCCACCATTTCAAAGGTGCAGAGTCCTTTTGTAACTGACCTCATCATTACTTTACACTAGGTGAGAAATGATCTGCCTGGCTAATTCTTGGAAGGAGGGAAGGACACACACACACACACACACACACACAAGCCTGTTATTTTTAATTGTGGGCCCTTCACTCAGATTCCTGGAGCTTGTTTAAGTGGTTTTGACAGCGAGTGATCTCGGTATGGTAGAGGGAGGGACAGGGCTCCAGATTGGAAACCTCTCCCCTTGCTCAGTGGGTCATTTCTTGCTTGTCAGTCTTTGAGGTAGGCCACATTTGCATTTTCAAAATAAACAGATGCCTTTCAAATACATGAGCTGGTGGTCTAGAGATCTCTGTGGGCCCAAACAGTTCACCAGTCAGTGATCAAATGCTGGAAGAGAAAACAAACGAAAAAAATACCCTAGGTACATACGCCTCAATTTCCTAAGTGTATAACATTGTACCGACAACAAAGGGCCTTTATGAGATGTGAGGGATCTCGGGAAGAAAGAGCTAGGGATCCCAAGCAAAAGTATAGTTTATCATCATCCCCCCCACCTTTTTTTTTTTTTTTTTTTTTTTGGGGGGGGGGGGGGGGAGAAATNGAAATGGCATGCTTTGTGTGTTTTTATTAGTTAACGCTAATAAGAGGCTTTTGCCAATGGGAAACATTCTTCTAAATACCAAAAAATTTTAAATTACAATACTTTTTAAATCAGAAAGATAAGATTGCATGTATTAGTTTTCAGATAGATGGGGTGTTCTAAGTAAAAAGTAATAGTTAAATGTCATTCCCTTACTAATCTATTTTTTTTTATGAACGCTTAAGTGTCAGAAATTGGATATAACTAGATTTAGTCAAATAAAAATGCACACATTCCTCAGTAAATACTATCAAAACACACAACCTGTAGAGGATTCATAAAAGGTCTACAATATCATTCTTTTAAGTTTTTGAAAGCACTGGCTTTAAAATTGCTCCTCTAATTCGAGATCTGGTTTTTAAATGAGTGCAAAGTGGTGGGCCTCCCATCTTGGAGGGGAAATGCCTCAAGTAGGTGACAGTGGAGCCCGAGGGGCTGGGAGCAGAATTTCAAAGAGTGTCTCCGGAAGGAGTAGGCTCTTCCAGCCCCCACTCCAACTCTCCCCCCACCCCCCAGAAGCAGGAAGAGCCCATTGGTTTACAGCATATTTTCATCTAATTGCTTCAGTGCAGTGGAAATTGTTTTCCCTTTCACTGTCCTCTGATCAGCTTCCTACTTACTCCCCTCCTTGGCCCTTCCAACAACACAGATAAATGATGGCCGTTTCTCCTTCTGATGCCTTTTGGGGAGACTGCTTTCTGGAGCGTCAGCCATGACTCTGCCAAGGTTAGGCTTCCTTGAGCCTATGAACAGGCAATTTATTTTATTTTTTAAAGTTTTATTTATTTATTTTTGAGAGAGAGAGAGAGAACATGCTAGTAGGGGAGGGGCAGAGAGAGAATCCCAAGCAGGCTTTGTGCCCTTGGTGCAGAGCCTGATGTAGGTCTTCATCTCACTAGCCATAAGATCATGACCTGAGCCAAAATCAAGAGTGGAACGCTTAATCCACTCAGCCATCCAGGCGCCCCTGAACAGGCGTTTAAACTGGCTTCAGCTGGAACCGCTGGGTGCATCGTGTGACACTGGCCAATGAGAGTTGCTTTAAATGCTGCTTCCAGAAGGGAAAGCAAGCATCATGTCCAGATAGGTTCCAGCACACCTGGACACATTTTAAGACAACAGTCTATCAGAGCCTGTTTAACTACTTTTAGAAACTTGACCCTACTTCATAACAAAACGAAATTTTTAGTATTCAAAACTGGCCGAACTAAACCTTTTTCAGAGTAAGGCCTCCTCCTAGCCTTTTCTAACTTTAAAATGTTGATTCCTGGGGTGCCGGGGTGGCTCAGTCGGTTAAGCATCCAACTTCAGCTCAGGTCATGATCTCATGATTTGTACGTTCAAGCCCCGTGTCAGGCTCTGTGCTGACAGCTCAGAGCCTGGAGCCTGCTTTGGATTCTGTGTCTCCTCCTCTCTCTGCCCCTGCCCCGTTCACGCCCTCTCTCTCTCTGTCTCTCAATAATAAATAAAAAAATGTAAAAAAAAAAAAAAAAGGTTGGTTCCTTTAGCACTGTTGGTGAATTGGCAGTGACTGGGTGGTCGTAGTAATTTTCTAGAATGAGATTTCTGGAAATATCCCTAGGTGTGCAACTATATTTTACATTTGGAAATTTCTTTCTTCCTTCACTAATTGTTAAGTATCTACTTCATGCTGGAGCTACCATGGTAAATGATGGGATTTGATTTTGGGCATCAAATTTTCATTCTCCAATACAGAGGGCCATAAAATATCCTGTCCCCTAGGGAGGTGGGTTTGTATAAATCAGGTACTCTATATTATGCCAACGTGTATTGGGAAGAAATTCTGTAAAACTTCAGTGTAATACAAAGAGCCAAAATCATTATAAAATATAGCTGAGGATTTACATTGAAATACCCCATGTTTCTTGAAGGTAAAAATGATCACAGTAGATATTTTTCATTCTGACAAAGCTGTGTATAAGCAGATCATTGATCACAAGCCAAACAGTAGAGGAAGGTCAAGTGAATGTACCATTGAAGGAAAAGGCCCACTTTGAACTAACAGAAGGAGTAGTACACCCTCTATCATTCCTCTTCTTTTATTGCTGTTTTGCCAGTCTCTCTCTATCCCATTATTTCTTCACTCACTCCATTTCTGTCTCTTAGATTCCTGGTTATTTCACACAAATGCTTGCTTCCTCAAAATGTGAGGAAGACAGCTTCCAAACTCTTCTTGACCATTGGGCAGGTACCAGCTACCTCTCCTTTACTAGTGTTTTAGGTCATATCCATTCAAGAGTAAAGTGACATCTAGAGGAAAGTGTTAACTGGTGTATCTGGGCTTGAGATGAACTATGAGATACCCACTTGCTCCACTGCCTTCTAAACCTTTGTTTAACAGAAGACAGAATACCTTCAGGTTTATGCAAAGGATCCTGCCCAGTCCATCTGCACACTGCCTGGGTTTCTCTAACTCTCTGTATGTAAAAAGTTGCGATGATTTCTGACAGCTATAGGCTTAAAGTTTTGGAGGAGGAAAACATTTGTGGGGATAAGCATTGTGCTTTACGTGGGAAAATGTGTATGAGACATGTGCGGAGACATGGAAGACATACAGGACAGGATATAGAGAGCTCCCCTGAAGCTTGGCTTAGAGGAATATAGTGTATATAAATATATATATCTCTGCCATATATATATGGCATATATATCTCTGGCACATATATATATGGCAGAGAGAAGACTTGACCTGCAGCTTCCAGGTTTCTGTTAAGAAATGGCCTCTGCCAAACCTCACTTGGGCACAAACAATAGAATTCTTGCCATGAAATAACTTGGAATGCAAAGGAATGCCCTTTGCTATGAAATCAAATAATTGTTTATGTTAGAATTAAATGCCCAGAGGGAGGAGTGCTATTCATCTAATGCACAGAGAGAAAGCTGCAAAGCCAACATGGGGTTGAGGTCTCCTTATGCCTGATATCATATTGAGGTGGCACAGAACTCAAGATGAACCTTGGGTGCAGCATTCTGCCCCTGTACGACTCAAGATTAAAGTATCAGAGGAAGTCCATGAGTGCTTCCCAATTTCAAATCAACTTCTCCATGCTGGACCTCATATAGAGTTCCAGAATCTGGCTGCAAAGAGAGGTGCTGCCCAAAATGGCATCTTTACCACCTCAACCTTGACTGAAACAACATGATCATGATCAATAACACACTCAAGTTTCCTTTATTCAATGTCTTTAATTTTTTTCAATTTTTTTTTCGTATGGAATTGTAGTTATTGAGGCTATACCCACATACTAGTAAAGAAACATTAGAGGTAAAAATGAACTGCTATGGCTAGAGTGACTGGACTTCTTTTCCTCAAAGAACTCCTGTGTGTAGAAAGGCAGATTTATTTTTCCCCTCAACAGGTGAAACAGAAGCACAGAGAATTTAAATAACACATAAGTCCACTTATGTGTTATGTGAGCTTAAGAATTGGTATCAAAGCCCTCTTCTGAGTCTTCACCCAGTTCTCTTTCCAGTAGACCACACTCTACGGTTGGTTTCCATCTTGGATATGGCACATGTACATAGGGTACCAGTCAAAGCTTTGAGAGGAGTTTCATATACCAACCTAAGCAAGTGGACTTTGGAGATAAAACAATTGACTTTAACCAGAAAAAAAACCCCAAAAATCTGATTTAAAAATGGGCAGAGGACCTCAATGGAAAGAAGACATACTGATGACCAATAGACACATGAAAAGATGCTCAACATCACTAATCATCAGAGAAATGCAAATCAAAAGCACAATGACATATCACCTCATGCCTGTCGGAATAGCTAAAATCAAGAAGTCAAGAAATAACAACTGTTGGTGAAGTGCATGGAGAAAAAGGAAATCTGGTGCAGTGTTGGTGGGAATGTAATTGGTGTAGCCACCATAGAAAACAGTATGGAAGTTCCTCAAAAAATTAAAAACAGAAATATCATATGATCCAATAATTCCACTGCTGGGTATTTGCCCAAAGAAAATGAAAAACACCAACTCAAAAAGATATATGCACCCCTATGTTTACTGCAACATTATTTATATTAGCCAAGATATAGAAGTAACCTAAGTGTCCTTTGATAGATGAACGGATAAAGAGGTGGTATATATACACAATATATTCCAGTGTATATATATAATGGAATATTATGCAGCCATAAAAAGGACAAGATCTTGCCATTTGCAACAAGACAGATGGACCTAGAGATTATTATGCTAAGTGAAACAAGCCAGACTGAGAAAGACAAATACCATATGATTTCATTCCTATGTGGAATCTAAAAAACAAAACAAATGAATAAAAAAAAAAGTAGAATCACCCTCTAAATACAGAGAACAAACTGATGGTTTCCAGAGGGAAGGGGAGTAGGTTTATGGGCAAAATGCATAAAGGAAAGTGGGAGATACCAGCTTTCAGGTGTAGAATGATTAAGTCATGGGAATAAAAGGTACAGCACAGGGAATATAGTCAATAGTATTGTAATAGTGTTTTATGGTAACAGATGGTACCTACAGTTGTGTTGAGTCTAGCATATTGTACAGAGATGTTGAATCACTGTGTTGTACACCTGAAACTTCCATAACATTGTAAGTCCACTATACTCAAACTTTAAGAAAAAGGAAAGAAAATTAAGCAAACAAAAACAATTGACTTTAATTCCCAGCTATGCCATAATTTGTCATATAGTATGGGGAAAAGTACTTAACTCCTGAGTCTTAGTTTCCTCACTTATAAAATGGTACTCATTAAGGCTTAATTCTCACGACTGTCATGAAGATGATTACAAACAATATACGGAAAGCATCTTGCATGGTACCTGGTACATGGTAGATATTCAGTAAATGTTAGTTCCCTCTCTGTCCTTCCCAAATAAGATCTTTTTTGGGAACAAAAAATCAGTCTGTACGGTACTCTTCAGTGGTGAGCATATTATAACTTCAAAAAGATCAAACTATTTTCACTTTGGGAGAAAAAAAATCGTGCCTGTTAAGTCTTAAATACAGTTACAATAAAACCTTTATAAAAGAGAGAATCTTCCAGGGTGCCTGGGTGGCTCAGTCAGTTAAGCATCTGACTCTTGATTTTGGCTCAGGTCATGATCTCACAGGTGTGAGATCGAGCCCTGTGTGGAGCTGAGTGCAAAGGCTGCTTGAGATTCTTTCTCTCCCTCTGTCTCTCTGCCCCTCCGCCACTTGTGTGCTGCTCTCTCTCTCTTTCTCTCTCTCTAAAATAAAAATAATAAAAATAAAGAATTTTCCAAAGCTTAACATAAGCTTGTTCATCTAACAGGAAAAAGTTAAAAAGCAATAATATCATGTGAAATATTTCAAGTCGTTTTGTTTTTGTTTTTTAAAGAGCTGTGCTCCATCATGCCAAGAGCTTGATTCATTTGTGTAGAGAAATGTTTTCATTCACCTCAAAACTGTTAAGATTTAGGTAGTATGTTCCTGACATCATTTTCCCATTCACTGGTTTGAGGCCCTTCTGTAACTTGTTCTGTAAAATAGCAAGTCCCCTCCTCACCGCCTTCCATGAAGTCAGAAATTCTAAACTCCAGGAGTTAAATATCACCCAGATTTGCTGCCTGCTGGTGTGGAAAGCAAGTCACCTTTCAGATGTCTAAGGAGTTGGAGGATCTCAGTGTGCATATCATGCTTAACCCACAGTGACGGGTGATTGGCAGCATAACAGCTGAGCGACAGCCATTTGGCTAGGAGTTCAAACCCCGACACGAAGAGCCATAGCAGGATCATGGCTTGATTTGCTGTGGCCATGAAGTCTAAATCACTGAGCACAGAGGTGGAGGCAGAGGTGACAGCTGGTAGCTATTCTCATCAATAAAGTTGTGACGGTTGAGATGTACAAGCAACCAGAGCCTGCTAATTTCATAGACTTTGAGCCAAGTACTTAGTGTCAAAACCAGCTATGGTCAATGATACAAATGGCTCTGAAGGATCCCTCGTCAGCAAGCAAGGCTCTCCCCACCACACTCTTTCCTCCTACTGGGTGAGAAGTGATTGGATCCTGCTTTCCAGGAACGATCAGTTTGAGAAGACTTTATCTTTTTATTTTTAAGTTTTGGTGATTTTTTAGAAGTCCTATTTATTGAGGTGTAATTTATATACAGTGAAACTCAAATGGTTTGATAAAATTGAATGAACACACACAGTCAGGTAACCCCCTCCACAATCAAGAAAAAACAATTACCAAAAAGTTCTCTCATGCCCCTTCTATCACCATCCCTCCCGCACCCTTAGCTCCTGGTGACCACCAGTGGGTTTTCTGTCCCTATAATTATGCCTTTTCCAAAATGTCATTGAAATGGAGTAATATAGTACATAGACTTTTGCGTCTGCTTCTTTCACTTAGCATAATGCTTTTGTAATTCATCAGTATTGGTGCATTTAACACTAATTTGTGCTTTTTCATTGCTGCGCAGAATTCCAGAGTATGGATATGCCACAATTTTGCCAATTACCAGCTAAAAGATTTTTGTTTCTAGTTATTGGTGACTGGGAATAAAGCTGTTATAAACATCCAGAACTTTATCTTTTTAGGAAAGACTTATAGGAAAGTAAATAACTTTGATTTATGAGAAACAAGAGCTGTATAAACTGGAATGATCCTAGAGGAGGGAGTTATTTCCTTCTTGATTAACAAACAGGAATACTTATTTTTCCTAACATGTTATTTATGGCTGTGGAACAGGTGCCTCATACGTTGCTGGTAGGACTACAAAATGGTGCAGCTACTTTGCAAGACCACATGGCGATTTCTTATAAAAGTAAACATACTCTTACCATATGATCCAGTAATCATGCTCTTTGGTATTCACCCAGAGGAACTGAAAACTTCATCCACACAGAAACCTGCACACAGATGTTCGAGGCAGCTTTACTCATAATTGCCAAAACTTGGAAGCCACCAAGATGTGCTTCAGTGGGCAAATGGATAAATGAACTGTAGTACATCCAGACAGTGAAAATTATTCAATGCTAAAAAGAAATGAACTATTAAGCCACGAAAAGGCATGAAGGAAACTTAAATGCATATTACAAGGTGAAAGCCAGTATGAAAAGACTCTGTACTGTATGATTCCAAATATACGACACTCTGGTAAAAACAAAACTATGGAGACAGTAAAAATGATCAGTGGTTGCCAGGGATGTAGGAGGAGGTTAGTAGGCAGAGCCCAGAGGATTTTTAGGACAGTGAAGATACCATATGACACCATAATGATGGATATATGTCATTTGTTGTCCAAACCCATAGGATGTACAACACCAAGAGTAAACCATAATGTAAACTATGGATTTTGGGCAATGAAGGAGTGTCAATATAGGTAGCAAATGTATCACTCTGGTGGGAACCGTTGAGAGTAGATGCATGTGTGGGAGCGAGGAATATGGGGAAATCTCTGTGCCTTCCCCCACAGTTTTGCTCTAAATCTAAAATTACTCTGAAAATGTTTTAAAAAGGAGGTGGGAGAAACGGTCTCAGATGGAACCAGGAAGGACACATCTGCCCCAGGCTTATGAGGAGTACTAAGCCAGAGCCAACTAACACAACCACAACAATCTATGAAGCTTCCTCCAATCTATTTTTGGAAGCAGGTGGGACATAAACTATACGAAGTAAATCCCATAGAAGGCTGCTGGGAGTCAGAGAACAGAGTGACCGTCCCTGGATGCTTGAAGGTCGGGGGAATTCCCCAAGCAGTGATGTTTCAGGGCAGACAAGAAACTGATCTCTAGGATAAGGGATAACCTTCCTCCTTAGTTTCCAAGTTAGAGGAAAGCAATTACAAGACAAGACTTTTCTTTGAACACAGTCAAAGTTTGACTGGGATAATGACTGGAATTAAGTACTAGAGAATCAAAGTGGAAAATGATCTCTTAGGCCTGAAATTACCAGAATTGTTTTATGGGGAGACCAGGGTTTCTGATGTGGCTGTTTAAAAAAATCTGTCAATGAGATTCTCTTCTTTGAGAAAAGAATTTTACTTTCTCAGTGCTGCTTTTGGTGGCATTTGCCTGTCAGACCTCCCACAAGTTGGCCTCTTTATGTTCTGGAAAGATGGCTGCTGACCAGCTGTCACTCCAGCCAGAAATGACACAGGCCCCTTGTGCAATTGGCCCGCAGCGCTTAGGAGGGGAAGGTAGGGCTTTTGTGCCTCATCTACATGCGCCTTCTCTGCCAGATACAGTAGGCACTGTTTGCCAGGTCCATTATGAGAGCAGGAAGGCTTACCCAGCCTAGATCCCCAACCAAGAAATTGAGCTGGACAGTGCCCCAACTAGAAACCATGCTCCTGGGTCTGTCCTCTGGGTAGGCCATCAAATGCCAGTCTAGGCCACAGCCTCCTCCATAGCTGCTAATCTGTGGGACCTTAGAGGCACAGACATGTGAAAGAGAGAACTTCCACTTGTAAAGGAAGAAATGAGAGGAGAGGTTAATGATTTTTAAATGTTTACATTAATGGAGCTGCACTGTGTAATATTTAGGAATTCAGACTTCAGGATGAAACTGTTTGGGTTCGATTCCTGGCTCTGCCACCTTCCAGCTATGTGTATGACTCTTGAGCAAGTCATTTAACCTCCCTGGACCTCAGTTTCCTTACCTGTAAAATGGGAATAATAGTGGCCTCCACCTCTTAGAGTTACTGTGAGGATTAGTGAGTTAATTTTTGTAAAGGGCCTTAGAACACTGCATGGCACATAATAATCCATATTTGTGTTTGTTAAGTGAAAATAATAGACATTTTCCTAAGTCCTTGTCTTAATGCCCAACCCCCCACCCCACCGCCAACCCCGGTCAAATCGAGATGAATACAGGTACCTGATTTTTTTCTTCTATTTCTTAGCATCAGTCAGCTTTCCCTCTTTACGTTAGTTTCCTAGGGCTAACATAACAAATTACCCAAAACCTTGTAGCATAAAACAACAAAAACATATTCTCTCACAGTTCAGGAGGCTGGAGGTCCAGAATCAGCAACATTGGTTTCTACTGGAGTCTCTGAGGGAAAGTTCTTTCCATGCCTCTCCTAGCTTCTGGTGGTTCCTGATGATGCTTGGCAGTCTTTGACTTAGACACCCATCGCTCCACTCTTAGCTGTCATTACCATATGCATTCTCCCTATGCCTATATCTTCACATGGCCTTCTTACAAAGACACTAGTCATTGGACTGATGACCCACCTTAATCCAGTATGACCTCATCTTAAACCAGTTACATCTACAAGATCTTCTTTCCAAGTAAGGTCACATTCTGAGGTTGTAGATAGACAGGAATATTGGGGACTCTAGTCTACCCGGCTCACCCCCTTAAACGTTTCAGGGTGTTTTTACATCTGTTATTTCTTTTTTATTCTTACTCTCTGTATTAATTATAGTGTGAGCCCTATGAGATTAGAGACTGTATCTCTTTAAGTATAGTCTAAGGCAGCCAATATTGCTTACAATGGGTTTACTGGACCTCCTCAGAGCATTCTAAGGATGCTCATTTGAAAGTTGTGTGACCTTCCCACACCAGGCTTGGTGTGGGAAGGTCATGCTCAAGGTAGGAGAGTCACTCAGACGCAGAGAGAAGGAGAGGATGGAAAAAAAATCCCATTTGAGGAAATAAAAAAGACGAAAGGTCAGAGAGCCCAAATATTCTCATATGGTATATCTAGAAGTACTCCAGCAAATTTTAAAAAGCCAGAGTCAGAAGGAAGGTGCAGAATGAGAGGGAACAAGGTTTACATCACAGGTCAGGGAGAAAGGAGATGGGACAGAATTAGTTGACTGCCTCAAGGCAAAGCCTGAAGAAGGTCTCCTCTGAGGGAAGGAGGGACTCTGCTGCCAGTGTGGTTTTTTTCTAGAGCCAAGGGACCCAACTGTAAGTTCTTTACTTTACAGCCATCTTCAGATACCTGAGGTAGTCTGAGATGGTGGGACATCTTCAACCCATCATGGAGACGTGACAGCCAAGATAAACTCTTCAGTGTTTTTCCACCCAAGGCATGAGCTGTTTTGGTAGAGAGGTATTTAGGTGTTTATCAACAGGCGCTAAGCTAACTGGACAATGAAAGGCTGCAATTGTGATAGTCCTCAACCAAGTGGAATGTGTAGTCTCTCTTTTCCCTGACGGTGTTTTTAGTTGTCAAGCCACAACACTTAATGAATGGGGCTACAAGATGGAAGGAAAGGACAGACCTCTTGCGGCCGAGTGATGTGGAAGGAAGGAGGCGACCATGTCCCTCCTTTTACTTTCCTGGTGGTACAACTGAAAAGGAAATTGGAAAGGCATCCAGTTGTCAAACCAGCAGCCCTGGGCTGGTGCACTTAAGACCTCTGTTTGTCACCCAGCTCCCTATTTGATAAGTGCAATCAATGAGACAGAGGTTACCTGAATTACCAAGGTCACCAAGCTAGTAGGGAGTCTAACCAGGACGGTTACCAATTCTCCTGTTTTCTACAAGTATGCCCTTTCCAACCACACTGTATTAAATCTTAAAAATAAGCACCAAATCTGTTGGTGAGATTTATCGCCTTGGAGCCTCAAACTGTAAGACAAATGTGGGTTTCCCTAGCCACGTGGTGTCATCTACTTTTGTAACTCATTCAGGCATGGCAGCATAACTTTGGTAAGTTCCTCCTTTGTTTCATTCCACAGAGCACCCTTCAGACCAAAGCACTGATCTGCAGCCCGCTATTGCAGGGGACACCAAGGGAAGGGCCCAGGTTCAGGTCTGTAGTGAGCTTGGTGACCACACAGGTGGGATCATTAGAGGTTTAGGAAGGGTGTACTATAGTCAGAGACATTCCAGAGATGGAAATGATCATCAGGATATGGTGATCTGTTTTTCTATAGGTGACAGCTGATTAAATGCAGGGATAGCTTTACAAAGGACCCATAGGTGATTTCACAGAAGGGAAGGAGTAGAGGGAGATAAGCTCAGCTTCTCTGCAGCTGCCCCCTCTGCCCACTGGCCTGTTTACTGGGGAAACTGGTCTAGTTGTGGCTCTCCTTAGCGATTGCTCCTCTTCAACTCCTCCTCTTGGAGTAGACCCTGACACTTTTCTGTCTGACTTACGTTGGGACTTATGACGGTTCGGCTTCTTAAGAAGATCTTTCTGTGATCCTGACATTGGTACATAGACTCCAAACAAATCAAGAACTTTTATGGTGAGAAGGAGTACCGTGGACAAGAACTGAAAACTTGATTATTTGGTCTGAGCCCTCCATCAGTTAACGTCATTGTAAAATGAGAGAATTAGACTAAATTAGTGGTTTTTAAATATTTTAAAAATACTGGAATCTTCCCTTTTTGCAGTTTGAAGTTGCCTGGACTTCTGCTGGAAGAAGCAGCTATGACCTTCAAAATATGGCCCTTAATGCTAATGCCAGCATTTTCTGAAGAGTGAGGATAAGTTGCCCCGGATTTTCCAGTAGAGTTTGCAGTTATAGGGTATCAGCAACGAGTTTCTGGGCCCATCTGGCTCCTTTGGAATCAGCTACCCAGCCTATGTTTCAAGGAAGTACAGAACTGGGACTTCACCTTGGAGCAGAGAGGTTAAGGAGTAAGAGAGAAGGAGAAAAGGGGGAGCCCAGAGAGCAGCAGTGTTTCCTGAATTTGAGGAGACTTGGGGGTGGAGACAATGACCCCCTTTTCATTTTCAAAAGCAGGATGCCTAGCTGTTACTGACTCATGGTCTAGACCCTTTCTCTATAGCAGAAGTCACAAATAGGAACTCTTTCAGGTGTAATCAGCACACAGATGTGTTTTGTTTGGCCAGATACAGTGGGTTTTTTTGTTGTTGTTTGTTTTTTGTTTTTTCAACTTTGAGCCCAAATGTCTTTAGGTGGGGTGTACGTTCTCTGGTTCATCACNGTCTTTCAGGTGTAATCAGCACACAGATGTGTTTTGTTTGGCCAGACACAGTGGGTTTTTTTGTTGTTGTTTGTTTTTGTTTTTTCAACTTTGAGCCCAAATGTCTTTAGGTGGGGTGTACGTTCTCTGGTTCATCACAAACCCCCCTACCTCCCACCCTCTTGGCCTGACAGTGCACACGTTCCTGTTACCTGGGTGGCCCCAAAGGCATTTGATTTTGCACTGCCTGCTCTGATGTTTTCAGCCAAATCTTCTCCATTTTATTCCAAAATGGTCCAGTGGAGAATTGGCTTGATTTTCCTGGGAAATGTGAATGGCTCCCTGAGCTCAATCCGACTTTGGAAGGATCCGACTCCTTCAGAGAAGTCCCTCCCAGCTTTGCTTTGTTTCATTAAGCCAGAACACTCAGGGATGCTTCTCTGAGGAAAGGAGAAACCATATCTGGAGAAACTTCTATTGACACACCTGGACGTACCTCAAGTCTGCAATTCAAGCTCTTCATGTAATTTGTTCAGCCATGTCATGGTGTCATTCCTTGTAACTTGACCTATTCACTTAGAATGGGCCGTCCTGTTTTACCTTTCTGTTTTTCTCCATATCTTCACTTTTCCAATCTCCTTGCTTAGCAATTAATTTGCCAAAGAGATGCCAGATGATTCCAACTGTCACCAGGACAGAGTTAAAAATATTTGACAACATTGAGTTTTGCTTTGAACGCAGTAGTTTGATAGTCTCCTTCTTATTTAAGTTTATCTCTTTACTCTGACCCAAATCCTTCTCCCTGCTCTCCAGGCAAAGCTGGAGGATGGAGGAACAGACTTTATTTAAGTTTTATTAAGAATATTCTGTAAGTTTTCTGTTTGATTTTTATACTTCAAATAACTCTTAAAAATCAATATTGTGATGACTGAAGTGTAAATGAATAAGAAACATGGAATAAGTTTACCCTTCAATTACATGAACAGAAATTCTATGGGTTTTTATTGTAAATCCAGGCAAAGTAACTAGGGGCATCTGCTAAGTCCCAGGTAGAGACGTAGAAGCTTCCTCTGTGGTGGCGAACATGGCACCTTCCTCTGGAGAGTCCCAGAACAATAGGGGCTTGGCGATCTTTTCTTGCTTTGTTTTTTCCTCTCTGAACGTCTCTTGAACTGGTGCTCTTTTCTATTCTGAAGATCTCAGATGGGTGGAGACACTAACAATCTCAGCTTTCCACGTGGGTGATACCAGCTGGGCTTTGATCAGTGCAGGGTAGCTCTTGTCCAGCCGAATTGGGCCAGAGCACAAGGTTAAAGATTATTCCCATAAGTGTTCCTTCTTAATAAGGAAACAGAGTTCTCTGTGCCCCAAGTGGGCTCCTCTTTCTTCCTTTTATGTCACTTCTTGCTTTTATGTGGCTTATCACAGTATTACAAGCAAGCCTAGGCCTAACTGTTTTTGAAATCTCCAAAAAGGAGAAACCTGCCTGGTCCTCTAACTGGAGGAGATGATCAGTCAAGAGATGGGAGGGAAGGCAGGGAAGGGAATCATTTAATGAAATTCCAAAAGGCTGCAGCTATATTTCTTGATTCCCTCTTTTTCTTCTTTTAACATCATTGTTTCACTGTTTGGTCATAATGCTTTTTTGTGTAATAATAAAAATGTAATGTTCCATTTAAAATTTTATCTTTATCCTTTGGTGTTTATAGCAATAATAACAACAACAACAACAACAACAGATGGTCTTATCTTCCATTGATAGCTCAAAGAATTACATTCCTTCCACACAAGAGATATTTGTCTAAGGAACCAAACTAATAACATAGAATCAGAGCTCACTCTTCCCAGAATAGACAACATAAAACAATTGATTTCTATATTTATTTTTCTGCACCATATCTTTATCATGCTATGTAATCTATCATCGTAATTTCAACTTTATACACTTTATGCATCTTCTATAGTATATCACAAGTGCCAAGTTTATAAATTATCTTCACTGTTTATATTTTGGTTTGGATGCTTTTAGATGATCTGAAATAAGGATAGCAAATAGGTGCAGTCTCTCTTCTAATTGATTAATAGTGACTGTGTGAAAATGTAATTCTCAGCCGTGGCCACAGGTTAAATCATCCAGAGAGTTTCTTCAACTTGAAGGCTACCCCACCCCGGGTCATTTTCAGAATCTGTAGGGACTGGGCTCAGGCATTCTTAAAATCTTCCCTGGGTGATTTGAATATACAGCTAGGATTAAGAATCATTGATCTGGAGCAATGTCTATCAAACTTCATTGTGGATCAGGATCACCTTGAGGGCTTGTTAAAAACACAGATGGCCAGCAGCTCCCCCCCCCCCCCCCNTGGGCATTCTGATTCAGTAGGTCTTGAGTGGCACCCAAGAATTTGCATTTCTAACAAGTTTCTAAGTGATGCTGATGCTTCCTGTGCAGTCCTCATGAAGTTGTGATCACGTGGTATCTGCACTTTGGGAACCACTGATGTAAAGCATGTTAAAAAGCAACTTGAAGCTGAATTAAGGTTTAGTGGAAAAGAGGGGCATGATTGATTAGTTATGGCTGGGGTCACAGAAAGGAGGAATCGTATTTGTTACCCCCCACTCTTAAGAAACTTACTGGTGAACTGTCCTCATTCACAGTGTAGAAATGGGTTACTCTGGGAATGATTCCCTGTTTACAGTCACTTCTACCTACATTGTAACAGTTCGTTCCTTGACATACCACCTGTGGCAGGCCTCCCTGTCCTGCTGTCTAGGACTGGAAGCCTGTGTGCTGTCTAGCACAGTGCCGTTCCCACTCTTGCACGCTGCCGCCATTGCAGTCCACCTCACCTGGGGGCTGCAGAGCTCAGTCCGTTTTCTCTAGCTGTTGCCAGAGAAAGGCTGCTTATTCTCACACAACCATGAATTATTTTACCCAACTTGCTGGCTGGGATCACAGAACAGGTCAGTTTTGATGACATGTCATAGACAAAGGCTGCAGAACAGCAGAGGAGTGGGGAGAGAGGTGCTACGGAGTGTGGATGTGTTCTAAAACCTAACCTTACCCATTTCTAAACTTGTCCATAGATCTCTAAGTTTGTCTTCTTGTTTGTTTTCTCTCAGTTCTACGGGGCTCTATAGATCATAAAAGCTTTCCACAAACAGAATTCAACAATGGCCATGCAGACACTTCAAGCAACTCTCCTGCTGTCACTGAGAAAAATTGGTGAGTCTTATCCATAAGCATTCCCACTCTTAATTTCTGGTGCTCTGTTCCAGTAGACAATAAAACAGAACTATTTCTACAGTGTTTTGGTGAGTTGAAGACAATGGAGCCAAACGTGTTTTTTATTAGATTTTCCCAGGTCAAAGGTCATTACTCTGTGGGCAAAAGTCTTTATTCTACAGCACAACCTGAACAGTCCTGCTCTTTGGGTTCTCTTCATGGTAAAACAGGTAGTTGCCTGATGAGGTTAAACAGATTTTCTCACCTGGGGACAGTTTTGCCCCTCTTCCCTACTGAAACACTTGGCAATGTCTGGAGATACTTTCGGTTGTCGCAGCTTAGGGGGAGGAGTTATACTAATGTCATCTAGCAGGTAGAGGCCAGGGATAGTGCTAAACAGCCTACCACGCACAGCACAGCCCCATCACGACAAAGAATTGTCCAGCCCCAAATGACAGTAGTGCCAGGGTTGAAAAAGCTTGATTTACACTGAAGCAAAACCACAGTTTCTAGTCAAATATAATTCAAAATGAGTACACTGTGCCCAGGGCCACAGGGCCCCATCGTCAGTGTACATGGGAGCTGCTCAGGTCTGCAGAGAACCATGCCTCTGGCTAAACGGAGGCTCACGTCACTCTAAGTCAGGCCAGGCAAGGCCATGATATCAAGCACTGGACACTGAAGGATCTCCTAGGCTAGACCTCCTGTTCTTCAGGGAAACCTCACCAACCTACCCTTTTCCAGAGAAGGTTTTCAGGCCCTGTCACACATGTCACCAGGAAGAGGACACAACTACAGGGAGTGAACTGTGGCAAAGGGAAGGTCTAACTAGAATGAAGCTTATCTTTCTTACTTTCCTCTAAATTGGTTGTAGGGAATTTTCCATTAAAAGTTTACTCCAGGGTTTGGAGAAAGAAGCAGATCATTAGAAAATTATTTGCATTTTTTCACTTGGAAAAAGAAGTGGTTTTGATTTGTAGTTTTTAAAAATATTTCTTAATTTCTTGAGACTCCTTATTAATATTCTTGAGACTTGACAAATTATCAATACTTCTCTAATGGTGTCGAACTGTTGTTGGACTGCTTATAAAGTAGACTACTTTCCCAATAGAACAGCTCATTCAAGGGTTCTTGAGGGAATATTCTAGAACATAATACTGGATAGTATGTACTAGAATAAGAAAGTTTAGAATTTCTGATGCAGCAGAAAGACCTCTGAACTTGGCAGGTAGAAGACTTGGGTTCTGGTCCTAGTTAGTGCTGACATTTTCCAGCTGTTTGACCTTGGACACGTCAGTGAACCAGTTTGGTAAATGGCTCCAACTGCCTGACTCCCCTCAACCTCAGCCGGCAACTGACTTTTACGGTATCACGACAGTGCTGTGAGCAACTTGAGCTTCACTTCCCTGCATCTCTCTTTCTCTTCAGCTATTCTTTCTTCCTTTGCTCCCATATCAAAAATCTGCTGGTCTCTTCTTTGCACAGGCTAATGCCTTTGTTTGTGGCCCTGTCCCCCAGGCCCTGCCCTCATCAGTTAACCCACCCTGACTTTCACAGCTTTCTCTTTCTGCTGTCTTTTCCCCTTTTGCTTATACTTCTCCCCATTTTAAAAAAGGCTGCTCTTGGCTCTGGCTTCCCTCTTGTTACTTTTACTATCAGCCTTCCTCAGACTAACATCCGGGTCCTCTGCCTCATTCCCTCCCACCCCACCCTCCTTAATCCTGGAGTCCGATCTGATCTCTGCCCTCCCTCTGTCACTACAATTGCTCTTGAGAAGTTCAGCTCCCAGTTGCTACAGCCTTATCTTCATCAGACTCTAGCATCAGTTCCAGGGGCTGTGCTGTCCTCAAATTGCCCTCAGCCGTGGCTGTCTGCAGCACTGCTGGCTTCCAGTTCTTCCTCTGAGACATCCTGGTCTCTGTCTTCTCTGGCTCCATCATCCTCTTCCGCCCACCATTGAAATGGGGCAGCTCTCCAAGTCCTTGACTTTCTTTCTTCTCTATTCCTCACCTGAGCAATATCCTCTCTCACGAGTGTGTTCTTGTATCAACTCTCAGCCAAGTAAACGTGGTTCCCAGGTCTCTTTTCTGAGCCCCTTACTCTTATACCCAGCCGCTGCTGGCCGTGTTCTGATTTCCACACCAGGGCCTCAGCAGAAAAGTCCCCACCAAAGCACCTTTTCTGCCTGCCCCCCTCCGCCCCACCATTAGGAGTTGCACAAACACTCTGGTGACCTTGCCTTGAAACCTGGCAGCCATTTTTGATCCCCACCTCCAATCATTTTCTTAGCATCCTTCCCTGCTCCAGCCCTGCCATTACCTTGTTCTCTCTCTCCTTTTTCTCTTCTTTATAGACCAGCTTTTATTTCTGACACCTGATCAATTGTCCTAAAGCATATTCTGACTTTTCAAAGAACTTTAATGGCTTCCCATTTTAGACCAAAATAGGTTCAGACTTCTCAGTCTGCCGTATCAAGTCTCTTTCTGTCTTGCTCTACTTTGTCTTCTAGACTCACCTCCAGTATGTCCCTGTATGCACCCTGTGGGGTCAGACTTACTGTTTTACCAGTGTACCTTCCTCTGTTCTCTCTGTTCATGCCTTTCTGTTCCGTTCTTAGCTATCTCATCAAGATACATTGTCACATCCCTTCCCTCTATGAAGACCCTAATTCTCTTCAATGCTCTTTGAACCTTCATAGTCCATTTTTAATAGTACTACTTGGAATGCTGTTTCACGACAAGATAATGAGCTTATATTAGAATGTAAATCAACCCACTGCTTTCTTCATCAAGGAAGTCTTGCTATGAAAAAAATACCAGCTGAGCTAAATAATGTACTACGTGGTAAATTGATTTACATTCTGGCACAAGCTCCTTATGACATTGTGAGTAGGAACAGCTCACAGACAGGTTCCTGGGACCACACTTTAGTTTATCACTCTCTGTTGCTCTTCGCATATTGCCTGTGGTGTGGTTGACTGTGTGCCAGAAGGTGAGCCTCTCAAAGGTGAGGGCTGAATCTTACTTCTTCCTGTTGACAATACACGCAGTAGGTACTCAATATGTTTATTGAGCTGATTTCCAAGGCCACTCTTAGGGCTCAGATATTTATGAAAGAAATGTTTTTCCTGCTCAGTCTTTGGGTAGGGGTAGTAACAATAGGATCCAGAATAATCGCTCAGATAGTGTGTCAGTATGTGCCAGCCCCAGGGGGTTAGGGGTCTCATTTTGCCCTCTGTGTTTGATGGTCACCTCAGTGCCCTGTGGATCAACCCAGGGGTTGACAGGAAGAAAACAGGGGTAGTGACAGGGGAAGAGATGGGCAGACAAAGAAGAAAGTTGAGTCATGCCAATGATGATGCTCATAGCAGGAATTAACAGACCCTTTAACCAATATGTTTAAGAATCCCTTGAGATAAAGGTCTGAAGACAAAAGTTCCAGTGCTGGCTCAGTTGCTCAGGGATGTCATTAGGGACACGGGCCCTTTTCATCTGTTTGCTACTTTCAGTGCATCGTTGTGCCCCCACTTATGGTCCCAAGGTGGCTGAAGCAGCACTAAAGCAATACTTCCTCACATGGCAGTATCCAAAGCAGGAAGGAAGTGGTGGATGGGAAAGGGGTGGGGTTCTCCACAAGAGTCTCTCTCTGTTTGTCAGGATGGAAACCTTTCCCAGAGGTCCCTAGGACCCTCTCCCCACATCTCACTGTCCAGAATATGCCCAGGTGGCTCTTCCAGGGAGCTACAGGGAAAGCTGAGAACGTGAGCATGGGAATTTTCAGCCCTCTCCTCAGGAGAGAGGAGGCAAAGAGGAAAGGGGTTGGAGAACCAACCA
Organism: Crocuta crocuta; assembly: GCF_008692635.1. NCBI lineage: Eukaryota > Metazoa > Chordata > Mammalia > Carnivora > Hyaenidae > Crocuta > Crocuta crocuta. The sequence continues at coordinate 4,738,488 of NW_027551572.1, forward strand.
ACAAAATGTGCCAGAAGAGTCCTGAAGTAGTAGTGATGGGAGCAGATAGGTACCAGGAAAAGATAAAGAGAAGGCAAAATCAGAGCGAAGGGTTCATAAGGAAAACCCAAACATGACAAGAAGTATTGCTGAGAATAAAAACAACATAATCATTCAGAGTCACTCAACATTTGTTGTGAGTCCAGGTCTTTTTCCACAGTTATCTCATGTGATTCTCATCCCAGCCTTTTGGCTGGCATTACTGACCCATGTTATCGATAAGTGAACCTAACTGGGGAGGCTAAGACTGTAAGTCTCAAAAGCTTGCCTAGAGACCAGTGCTGAGTTGAATATATCAAATTTACCTGGTCCTGCCGCTAGTCAGCTAGTCTGGAGGGTCACCCAGTGTCCCACAGAGAATAAACAGCAGGTCAGGTTTGAAATCAGAGATTCTCTCTCCAGCAATAAAAACAACCAACACTTGACATTTACTAACAAATTTGGGGCACCATATTAAGTGTTGTATACGCATTACCTTATTTAATCCTTAGGTAACTACCTTATGAAAGAAGTACACATTTTATAATTTCTGACAGTAAGATATTACAAGTAATTTGCTTTCTGATGGCGGAGTCTGAAGAAGACAGGCAGAAATGGCACATCTCAAGGGGAAGGAAAAGAAGGAAGAACAGGTCATCAGCCTCAGATCTCAGGTAGCTGAAAGAGAAAAATGTGTTGGCGTCTGCCACATCTTTGCATCCTTCAGTGACACTTTTGTCCATGTCACTGGTCTTTCTGGCAAGGAAACCATCTGCTGTGTGACTGGTGAGAGGAAGGTGAGGGCTGACTGAGAGGAGTCCTCTCCCTGTGCTGCCATGTTGGCTCCCCAGGAGGTAGCCCAGAGGTACAAGGAGAGCACCACTGCCCTCCACATCCAACTCCAGGCCACAGGAGCAAATAAGACCAAGACCCCTGGCCCTGGAGCCCAGTCAGCCCTTAGAGCCATTGTTCCCTCAGGAATGAAGATTGGGCAGATTGAGGATGCCACCCTCAACCCCTCCAAAAGCACCCGCAGGAAGGGGGGTTGCTGTGGTTGCCTTCTGTGAACAGGATTTCTCAAATTATTGTTTTCTGTTAATAAATTGCTTTTGTATAAGTTTAAAAAAAGATAAGCAATTTGCCAATGTTGCTTAGTAATGTAACGGAGTCAGGATTTGGACGCAGGCCTTCTGACTCCAGAGCTGACACTTCTAAGTTACTGATACGTTCTGCTGCCAGTCCAAGTTCCAGGTTCCAGATGCTTAGCCCATGGCTTTTTCTGCTCTGTGTTCTCTATAACTGTCATTGTGACAAATCTTACATCACAACCCGCTAATGAATAAACCCCGATGGGCAGAAAATCGTCATCCTGTGACTGGTGGAGAAAACTCCAGCACAGAATTCTTGGGATAAAGCCTCATGGAGAAGATGCCCTTGTGCATTGATGGGGTGGGGGCCCACTTGGCTATGGAGAAGGCAGCTTCAGGTTAAAAGTCGAAATCAGTGGTTGGTGTGGTACTTCTCTGCTCTACTTCCTACATGAGCCTGCAACTGTGTACAGTGAATGGCAGAAAGGAAATAGTCTTTTATGTCATGGGCCTTTGTTCCCATGATGGTAATCCTCTATTTTAATGCTGATAAGTACAATAGTGAGGATTATGCTCCTTAATTTAATTTGGCCTGCATATGGCAAAGCTCTTGCAAGGCTTTTATTTGACATTCTTTAGCACAGCTAGCCTCTTGTTGTATAAAAAGAAGCCCCTATAAGGGAGCCAGGAGATTGGTAATGCTGGTTCACATGTTTCTGCCCGGCAGCTTGTTACACACCTCCAGAGAAGCTGCGTCCCTGTGGGCCACTTCAGGGAGGACTCAGACTCCGAGTGACGGGAATCTTCATGACTCAGGCAGCTCGAGGGGAAAGCGAGCACATATTTCTCCTGTGTGCCATCCTTGCCACTCTGGGGCTTGGAGCCAATTGGGCTGACCTCAGAATGGATGAGCCAGAGAAACAGCCTTCCAGTTAGGGCCAACTGTGGGCCAGATCTTCATGTGGGCTGTGAAAGTTCAGATTGCCACATATCTTGACAACACACTGCGTTTGCC
>NW_027551572.1:4740660-4845928 GCF_008692635.1 Crocuta crocuta
TCCCTCCAGAAATATATGGCAGTGCTAAGAAGATTAAGCGGAACTTTTCTTATGTATCAGGAGGACCTTTCCTCCCCCCACCATTAAGTTCCTGTGCTCCTTTTTCCTTCCACTTCCGTTTCACTCTCTGGAGGCTGGTGCCCTCCAGCCAAGTGCCTGTTGCCAGGGCCAAGTTAATGCACTATGGCATTAGAGAAACTCAGATGGACCCCGAAGGAGGTTGGCAGCAGGTATGGGAATAGTAGTAGAGGTGATGGCCTTCTTCTAGGAAGTGCTCACGGTGTGGTAGATCCTCTGTGTGTTATCTCATTTGGGTAGAAAGCAAATGGGCCTTGGTGACAGTCCTGACTTTAAATCATAGTTCAGCTTCTTATAAACTATGAGTCTTAGGGCAAGTTCCTTCATCTTTCTTAACTTTAGTATCCTGGGCTGCAAAAGAGAATGATTGTGAGGATTAGAGATGATCTGTGTGAGGGAACTAGCACAGCACTAGATGCATGATAAATGCTCAAAGGATGATGACATGCTGGTGTTGGTTGTGGTGATAGAAGTGGTAGCAATGGTAGTAGTAATAGTGGTGTATAACAGCCAGCCTAATATGAAGGGTCAAGACTCCTATGGCTGAGCTGGAGGGCTTTAGACTAAAATAAGCATTGAGGATTCCAGCACTTAGAAACTTTGAACAATGCTCACTCTCTTCTTTAACTTGAGAGCCAGAATTTATTTTCTTGTGTTCCTGGCTCTCATGCCAAGGGATAAATGTGAGGTTGACTTTGGGCCCAACTCACCCTTGCCAATATGGCCAGGGTTTCACTGGCACACCCTCAAGTGGTAACTTTCAAAGGTTATTTGATTGTTAGGGCCTTCCTGGAGTTTCTTGATTTTTAAAATATTAATTGGTCACATTTATTTTCAAACCCTTTTTGAAGCCAGAAATCTTACCACCAGCTGAAAGGAGCTTCAAGGAAAAATCTGTTTTGAGTTATATTTTTCCTTGCAGATTTGCCTATGGCTGTACATAAATATTTATCTGAACTATTTCAACAAACCTTAAATCATCAGTGATCCTTATGCAAAAGACCCTTTTAGAAGGATTGTGGATGTCAAGAATGTCAGCAGCCCAGGTTCTCTTTATAGGCAAGATTCCAAAGACTAGAGCCCTCTTTTAAAATATTTGGAGCTGTTTGGTGATGTTCAGTATGTCTTTTGTTTTCCTATTTCTGTATATCTGTCCATGCTATTCCTTCTGAGTAGAATTTCCTTGCCAGTTCTTTCTTTACCTGGTGATATTTTACCCATCCTTCAAGTTATCACCCATGTGGTGCCTCGTGCAGGGTCTTGAAGCAGACCAGAGCCAGGAGAAGACCATCCCAGGAGGGAGAAAGAGTGAGCCATGGTCCAGAGGCATGACGTTCAGGGGGTGCTCTGAGAAGGAAGGGTGGCCAGTGGGATGAAGGCAGGTGGTGTTATAGGAGGGACATGATGCAGAGAGAACTGTAATGGGCAATAAGGCAGATGGGAGCCAAGATATAGGAGGCTTAAAGATGCACAAAATATTTTGGACCGCATTCTATAAGCTGAAAAATGTACACATAAAGTCATTGGTTAGAATGTGGTCTGCAGACGCAGACATATTTTATTTGGCCTGTACAATGTTTTTGAAATTCTTAATTTAGTTTCCGACATATAAAAATAGAAAGCCTTCATGGAGCGCTTCAGATTTCTGATGGCTTTGAAAAACTGTTGTATGTAGCAGCAGTCTGCTGGAACTGAATATTGGCTGTCTTCTATTGATACCTACTCACAGCCTGCTTAATTCATGGCCTGGTCCCACCAGCGTCGAGTTTGATTCCTGTCCACTGTGTTCAGATGCACCATGCAGGCAGAGGAAGCAGTTTAGGCTTCAGACTCTGGAGCCACATTGCTTCTGTCTAGGCTCAGATCCGTCCAACTAGGAAGCAGTTTAGGCTACAGACTCTGGATCCAGATTGCTTCTGTCTAGGCTCAGGTCTGTCCAACTAGCTCAGTGACGTTGGGCAAGTTAAGCATATGCCTAATAATGGCACTTACCTCATATAACCAGTGAGAGAATAAATTATAGGAAATGTTTAGAAGACTACCAGGCATGTAGTAAAGGCACAAAAGTGTTAACTGTTATTACTGTATTCTATATGTGGTAATAAGCCCCAGGGTTGAAACTGTCACTTATTTCTGGGTGACTCAGCCAAATCTGGATCTTGGACCATTATAAGCATAAGGATAATTGTTGAATGAATGTGTGCTCTTTGAATTTTTATTTCTCTTGGATCCAAAGCTAAATTTAATTAGTTTTACCTCAAGAAATGCTTCTTATTTATGTTGAGTTTGACTTGAACATAATTGATTTTTGATAAAGTAGGAATCTGGCTTTCTCAGAAACCCAACAGTGCCAACAAAATGAGTGAACGGAAATGTTAACATTGTCTCATTTTTCTTTAATGGCTCTAACTTCCTCACTCAGAAATGAGACCTGGGGTGCCTGGGTGGTTCAGTCAGTTTAAGTGTTGGACTCTTGATCTCAGCTCAGGTCTTGATCTCAGGGGCATGAGTTCAAACCCTGCATTGGGCTCCATGCTGGGGGTGAAGCCTACTTAAGATAAAAATTAAGACCCAAGTTTGGGAAGATGCTTAATTATGTGTTTTCTTTATGAATCTCATTTATTGGCAGGTCACTGCCTATGGTTACTATCTTAATTTAGAGTTAGCTGCTAGGAACCAGACATAGTGAACTTAAGCAGAAATATTAGAACATATTTTTTTAAGATTTTTTTATTTTGAGGGAGAAAGACTGAGAAAGCAAGTGGGAGAGGAGCAGAGAAAGGGAGAGACAGAATCCCAAGCGGGCTCTGAGTTGTCAGCACAGAGCCTGGTGAGGGGCTCCAACTCACAAACCGTGAGTCTTGACCAAGACCAAGGGTCAAGACATTTAACTGACTGAGCCATGCTGGCACCCTGCTGTTAGAATGCATTTTTGACTTGGGTTCTCTGACCACCCCCACCCACACACGAGGCCCACACTTCAAGACAGTGTCTTGTGCCTGGTCGCTCAGACAAACACGAGCATCTCCAGAAATGCTTTGGATGGTTTGAGATGAGAACCAGTTTTTGGTGTGTTCAACATACCTCATGTACAGCTGCAGTTACACCACCTGCCAAGGCCTTAAACATGGTCACCTGTGGACACAAGCACATTTGCCATCAGCAGATGATGCTGTCAGCAAATAATGGCATGAGCTCTGTGGAGTTGACCTGCAAAGTTGGATTCACTTTCTTTCTGGGAAACCTGCACATTTTCCAGAGAAAATTCCAGAGAAAGTTACAGAGAACTTTGGTCCAGTGACACTTAATTTTATTTGGATAGATATCATCCAAAACTGAATGATATGTTCAAGATTCTAAAAGTTCACTTTGTACTTTAAATGACAACTAGCTCCTTTCTTTCTTTTTTTTTTTTAATAAAAAATCAGTGGTTCAGAATGATGATGATATCTGTACTTTTTACTAAAGAAATCATCTCTCTTTAACTCTCTCCTTTTCTTTCTTTCTTTCCTTTTCTGTTTCTCTAGTTTCTCTCTTTGTCTCTCTCCTTACACAACTGATACCGACCTACATCCTTAAAGTTCTGGTTTCTAATCTAAAGGACAATTTCAAATAATGACAAAATCTCACAAATTCTTCTCATCATTTCATCATCCCTTGCTCCCATCCTACATTACCCATTTTGTGAGTGTAGGAAATTCTAGAAATTCAGTACATCTCGGATATCTACTTTGCTTATATCTTCATCCATACCTTTGTTATAGTCAGGCTCAGAATGAGTTTTTGACAAAAATACCTTTGTGAAGCACCTGGGTGGCTCAGTCGGTTAAGTGTCTAACTCTTGATTTCAGCTCAGGTCATGATCCAGTCATGAGATTGAGCCCTGCGTCAGGCTCCGTGCTGGATGTGCAGCCTGCTTAAGATTCTCTCTCCTTCTCCTCTATCCTCCTCCATACTCATATTCTCTCTCTCTCTCTCTCTCTCTCAAAAAAAAAAAAATCTCTGCATATTGAGCCGATTTTGAAAGGAAAAAAAGCTTTAGAAAAGAAAACTTACTCAGGTTGAAAATATTGCAAGAAACAAAATTTGTGTAAAAATGAATTCTACATAAAAGTGTTTTATCATCAACGCTTAAGGAAACCTAGGTTATAATCCTACAGGTTGAAGGGAGATTAACCTCTGTGTATTTCCACAGACTTATGGACTTTATTTCATTCGTTTTGGGTTAAAAGGAAAAAAATATTAGTGTTTCTATCCTAAACGTGTTTTGTGGATTCCACTGCATTTGGCTTATACCTGTAGGGCACAAATATTCCAGCATATTCCCCATTAGCGTTGCCCCAGTCACTTTAAACTGTGAAGGAACCCGAGCAAGTATTCACCCCAGCAGCCGTTGACAGTAGCAATGCCGCACTCTTTCCGTCTGCAGCTCGGCGACTTCTCAGTCTTGCCTCCTTGATGAGCAGACAAAACAGGAGGAGGGGTTGAATTTTTTTCTTTTCATCTCAATGGTGTAGGTCAGGAAGACAGGAATAGAGAGCTTTGGTGAAACAGGGCTCTAGCGACTGCTGTGACTGGGAAATTAGATAATAAACAGACCCTGTTACTAATATTCTAATGGCTTAAAATCAACACAGTCTGGAGACAGGCAGGAGTGGCCTTCCTTGCTCTGGCCCAGACCTTCCCTGGAGAGCTCTTTGTGTCAACAAGAACAGCCAGCGCTCCTGGCCTGCTCCCAGCACTCAGAGTGGGGCTATCATTTTTGTTTGCTTTGCAAATATCTTAATGGGAAGTGGTTCAACACCACCTATGGGTTAATCTGAGGGGTTCTGCTTGGCAGCTGTTAGCTCTGAGAGCCACATGGCTGCTCTCGGGTGGAGGGTGGCAGGCTGACGGTTAACTACCCGGCGCCAGGTTGAGGCATCTCCTTTGCTTATTGAATTTACTGACTGGCAGGAAGCACAAGCACCTTGTTGTCTTTTATTTTTAGTTCATTCCTCCTGGGAGTGTAAGGATGTTATTATCAGATCCAGTTGTGCTTTTCCCTCTAAGACAGGACAGTTGTTTCCATTAGTTTCTCTAGCATGCCACATACCTCTTTCACCCAAGTGCAGTCTCATAGAATCTGAAATTTCATATTAAAAGTGGTGGTGTGGTGGTGGTGGTGGAGTCAGTGGTATTGTTTCAGGAAGAAGGATCTGGTATGTTAGCCTCTCAGGAGGGCAGAACTACAGCCCTGTCTTCACCTGGGATCTAAAGACTTGAATAGGTACCAACTTTCTTAAGAATTCCTGCTCTGCTGTTGCCTTAGTTTTCTCCACTCTTCCTGAATTTGGCTCTCATTTGCCTTAACCCATGGGAATGCTTCCCCGGGTGACTTGGCCAACTCATGTGTTTCTGGATCTGTGTCAGTTGACATTGGCACAAACGAACTCTTTCTTTATGCTTCCCTCACTGGTTTCAGGCAGGGCTGGACAGTTTCCACAGTGCAGGTTAGGGAAGTTCCTAGACTGATGACAGACTTGTAGACAGTTTCCAAAAGCCCCATTTGTAAAAATGCAAAAAGGTCAGATGACTCTCTAAATCCTGGAACAAATGTCTAGCTACCCTCTGTAACAGTGCGACTTGCTTTTTAAGAACTTGTCCTTTCCTGAAGATTTCCACACCTATTTGTAGAGTTGCCTGGTGGTTGAGAGAGCAGGGACTCTCTACAGTCCACTAGACCTGCTACTGCTAAGGGTAAGTAAGGCCTTGATGAACTTATTTGCTCCATTTCCTCATCTTTAAATGGAAGACAAAATGACACAATGTCTACCTCACCAGGTTGAGAATGCTCAGTGAGATAACATATATCAAGTATGTCTTACCTGACACATAAAATGCATTCATAAATAGTAGTAATGAAGGAGTTACTGTTGTTCTCTCTGAAGTATCCACCTTTCCCTATGTAATTTTTAGTGTTCTACATTCTTTTCTGAGTCGTTCTTTTTGAATTCTGTGATTCCTAACTCTATAAAATGAAGCCAGTGCTGAAGTGCCTGAGTGGCTTAGTCGGTTGAGCTTCCGACTTAGGCTCAGGTCAGGATCCAATGGTTCACGGGTTCCCTGCATTGGGCTCCTCAATGACAGCATGGAACCTGCTTGGGATTCCCTCTGTCTCCCCTTTTCTCTCTGCCACTCCCCCACTTGCACATGCGCGTATGTGTGCACACTCTTTCTCTCAAATGTAAAAAAAAATTAAGCTAGTGCCAAATCGAGGGCAATTTCAGTATCAAAGTAAATATGATAATAAAAGAATATAGGGGCGCCTGGGTGGCTTAGTCAGTTAAGCGTCCAACTTTTGCTTAGGTCATGATCTCGCGGTTTGTGAGTTCGAGCCCCGCATCGGGATCTGTGCTGACTGCCAGCTCAGAGCCTGGAGACTGTTTCAGAGTCTGTATCTCCCTCTCTCTCTGACCCTCCCCTGCTCACGCTGTCTCTCTCTCTCTCTCCTAGAAATAAATAAAAATATTAAAAAAATAAAAGAATATAGTGTATTGAATAAAATAAGAATCCATTACTCTACACTGGTAGACAGAAGGAAGGGAGGGAGGGAAAGGAAGATGAAGAAAGGAGGTAAGGTAAGCTTTTCCTTACAATAAAATGTGAAATAATAAATGTAAAAGGAATGATGAAAACAGAAAATCATTGTTTGGCAACTAGCAAAATAATCATTGTTTTAGGCAAAAAATCATCAATGAATGCCAAAACTAGTAGCAAAAGTTTAAGGAGTTAACAAGCTTTTTTCATAATCACAGAGTAAATCTCCATGTGATACCTAGAGACTGCAAAAAAACAGTGGGGCAGTCTGGCAGACACCACATTAACCAAGTGTTGAAAGTTAGCATCACCAATTATTGGACAAATTGACAGCATCTTCCTCCTGATAAGATGCACTGAGAAGAACACAGTATCACTTCAGTGGATTTCATGCCAAATGTGCATAATCTGAATTTAATCATGAAGAAACGGCAGACAAAACAGAGAGACCTCTTCCAAAATTAATGACCTATAGGCTTTAAAATGCAACACAAAGGATGACTAAGGAACTGTTCCAGATGAAAGGAAGCTAGAGAAACCTGATAACTGAATGCATGTATGGTCCAGAATTTTCCTTTTCTATAGAAGACATTATTGGGACAGTTGGCAAAATCCAGACAGTCTAAACATTGGATAATAGTTCTGTATGAATATTAATTTCCTGATTTTGGTTATTTTATGTCACCATATATGAGAATGCCCTTGCTTTTAAGAAGCACACACTGAAGTATTTAGGGATAAAGGGACACCAGTTACAACTGACTCTCAAATGGTTAAAAAAAAATTATATGTATTTGTGTGTATGGATATCAGTATATGTGTACCGAGAGGAAGAGAGAGGAGAGGATAAGGCAAATGTATATATTGCTAATGTTTGGAGAATCTGCTGAGGAGTATACAAAATTTCATATGTTATTCTTTTATCTTACTATAAATGTGAAATTAAGTCAAAATAAAAAGTTAAAATTGGGGAGCATAGGTGGCTCAGTCAGTTAAGCATTTGACTCTTAATCTCAGAGTCTTGAGTTCAGGCCCCCATTGGACTCCACACTGGGTGTGGAACCTGCTTGGAAAAAAAAAAGTTAAAACTAAAAAATAAAGTCGGTGCTACTTCCCTCCTTTTGACTGGGCAGTTCAGCAGCCACTTTCTCTTTAGATCACAGTCCCCCTCAATCCGTACCCACACGGCTCTTCACATGAGCACTGCCCTGCTTGCTGTCTGTCCTTGACTTCTCCACTGTGACGTTGCTGACTGCATACAATCTTGTTTAGGCTTTTTCAACTTCATTTTTTAAAAAATTCCCTCAACTGTTTCTCCCTATGCTCACACCCCCTCCCTCATCTGCCTTTGTGCCTCATCATTCAGTGCCTGCCCATCACACACTTTATTTCAGGATTTCTTGCTTTTACTTCTCTGAACTGAGCACTGCTTTCATAATTAAAGGAGGAAAACAGGGTTAAATATTACCTTTTGGGTGTGTACTGGTGACCAGAGCATCATCCAAAGAATGTGGTTGTTAGACTCCTCTTTCCTCTGACTTACTTGGACAAGTTACATCAGCCTTTCTGGGCCTCAGTTTTCCCACTTAAAGCATGGAAAAGATATGGTAAATATCTCTGAAGTTTCCTTTGCCTCCACAAGTCTGTGCCCTGGCCTAATTTAGTCTTTAAAGTGCTAAAACTGTCAGTCAAAATTAACTCACCTTGTGGCCCCACTCAAAGGAGAAACAGAGGCTACAGAAAGGAAGCCACCCTGGGTACCTGTCATTAGCTTTCTCCTGTATGTCAAGCCTGTAGGTTCCCAGTTCAGGGACTTTCAGAAGCACAAAATTAGAGACAACCATATAACACCTTTCTAAGTGTGTGTTTCTAAACTCTGACCATGAATGTATCTTCTAACTTAATTATTTTAAAATCCTTTTGTCTTATATTTTGTTCTTCCACAAATGGAATCCTTTTGCCCCAATTTGGCAAGAATTTTTATTTATATTTACCTGATGAAGATGCCAAGGTACTTATTTGCCCAAGATGAAGTTGTCACATTTAGCAAATAAAACTGCAAGATACCCACTTAAATTTTAATTTTATATAAATAATTTTTAGTGTATGTGCCGTGAAGTATTTAAAAAAACATACCAAGGGGTGCCTGCGTGGCTCAGTCGGTTAAGTGTCCCACTTCAGCTCAGGTCATGATTCCTTGGTTTGTGGATTCGAGCCCCGCGTCAGGCTCTGTGCTGACAGCTAGCTCAGAGCCTGGAGCCTGCTTCAGATTCTATGACTCCCTCTCTCTCTCACCGTCCTCTGCTCACGCTGTCTCTATCTCTCTCTCAAAATAAATAAAATATTTAAAAAAATTTTTTTTAAATAAGAAAACATACCAAAAAATTTTGTGTTGTATACTTAGAATTCAAAATACATTACTAAGTGAGTGTATTTAGCCCAAGTGCTTTGGCACTAATACGTCAGGAATATGTACATGTATATCATAAATATGTATCATAAAATATGTTGCTAAGCCTTTACCAAGCATTTACAGTAGTCTTCTGGTTTGTACTTGCTTTAACACATAATGATTTTTTTACCGTTTAGGAGCTTTTGCTTGAAAACATATTCAAAGATATCAATTCGCATTTATTGATTAAGGGTTCTACTCAGATATCATCTACTGCAGCCCTTCAGTCTAAAACTGTACACTGTAGGGATGCCTAGGTGGCTCAGTCTGTTAAATGTCCAACTCTTGATTTTGGCTCAGGTCATGATCTCATGGCTGTGAGACTGAGCCCCATGTCAGCCTCTGCGCTGAGCGTGGAGGCTGTTTGAGATCCTCTCTCCCTTTCCATCTGCCTCTCTCTGTTCCCCCCACCCACCCACCTCGTTCATGTGCAATCACTTGTACTCACTCTCTCCCTTAAAATAAATAAATATTTTTTAAAAATAAAAATAAACTAAAATTGCAGACCCTGCCTCCAGCACTTCTAACGCCCCTTTCTTGCTTCAGTTTTCTTCTTTGGCACTTCTGTTTAATGTGCTAGCACACTTACTTATCTCTTTCTTTCACTGTCTGCTTCCCCCACTAGATTATAGGTTCTTAGAAACAGAGGAAGCCTTGATTTCCTTGTCACTGCTATCTTCCCCATAACAGCAAGAGACAAAGGTACTCAAAAAATATTTGTGGAATGAATGAGTGAATGATGTCTGGGAGGCAATTGAGGAGCTTATATTGCACATGTGATACACATTTTTATAATTAAAAAGAATCTTTTTTTTTTAAGTTTATTTATTTATTTTGAGAGGGAGAGTGTGTGCGTGAATGTGAGCAGGGGAGGGGCAGAGAAAGAGAAAGGCGGAATCCCAAGCAGGTTCCACACTGCTAGCGCTGCCAGTGCATAGCCCAGTGTGAGGCTCAAACTCCCAAACCCTGAGATCATGGCCTGAGCCAAGATCAAGTTGGATACTCAACCTACTTAGCCACCCACGCACCCCAATTATACAGAATCTTAAGAAGTCTTTCCAGCAAATTAGAATCTTGAGTGTGGTACAGTGTATATAATCTTCATACTAGTCCATAGACACAAGGTAAATAAAAGGTCAACAGGGATAAAGGGGTATCTGCAGATACAGCTGAGCTTAACTCAATCTTTTTTTTGGCAAATTTTCTAGAATTAAAAGTCAGTTGCTCCAAGCAACATTGATTAAGATCCCAAATCAATTGTGTGACTGTCTGAAAGAGTCCAGTAGCAAAATGGTGCCAGAGGCTGGGAACACAGGCTCTGTGTCTGCCGGACCTGGGCTTGTGTCAGGATGTCTGGATGCCACCTAGGCAGGGGACCCAGTCCACTCAAGCTTCAGGTGTTAAAAGGGGATTCCGGTAGGTCGCTGCCAGCACTGACAGGAGGATTAATCAAGATGATCTAGTCACATCCTGAGCACAGAGAAGTGTGTTCAGCCATTCTGGCTGTGCTGTGGCCCTCGGCCTGTGGTTGTGTGTTTCTTTGGGTCACAGTGCATTTCCTCACTGCTGCATCTGAATTCCATCCCTGGGCCTGAGGCTGGTTTCATCTTCGCTCCCTTGGTTGCTGATAAAGAACGAAAGTACGTTTTATGGGTTACTTTAAGTGTGGGTTATTTCAAGCGCTCTCAGTTGAGTGTCCTTTTTTCCAATAAGACAAGGTTTCTCACCAGAATGAAGAAAAGGCTTCTGCTCTTAACCTTAGACTTTACACAAGACAGCTTCCTGCAATAAAGTAGTAAAGGAGAAAAAAAAAAGGAAATGAGAATACAAGAGCTGGCAAATTAAGGCTGTATGGACTCAGGTTGGGGAAAAGCAATGAGGCAAGGAAATATCAAATTTAAAGGACTCAGTGGGACTTCGGAAATTAGTATAAGTACATACATTTAACTTGTAGTGCTAACTTCGAGTAATGGCATTATGAAACATTTATCAGTCTACTTGAGCCCTTTTGATGAATTTGTACTTGAGCCATGCTCTAAAACTTAAAATAATTATGTGTCCAGGAACAAACTAATACCCATCTATTTAAGTATAACTTGCAAATTCATCTTACTCAGCAATGATACTGGTTGGGATGCTGAGATGTAGGGCGAACCTTCAGAATCTTTGTAAAAGTTACCAAGGAGCCAAACGTAATTCAAAACAAACAACACAAAGGCTGTGATCATTCTTTCATGTTTCCCTTTTTTCCTGCAGTAATGGTGATCTTATTTTGCATGATTATTGTTTGTTTCCACTTCTTCTGTGCTCTTTGTATTTCCTTCTTGTCATTATGTCAAAGCCCAGGAATAATGTTTTCCTTCTTTTGGAATCAACAAATGCTAATTAAACTAATAATGAGGTACCTCCTTTGTTGTTGACCAAAGAGGTAAGCAAAGATTAAAAGACTAATAATACACAGTGTTGGTGATAGGAAGAGAAGTAGGTCCTTTCATACTTCTGCAGGAATGCATGTTAATTTTTATTGCCTTTTAGAGGAGAATTTGGTGATACAATTTAAAAGCTATAAAACAAGCAAAGAATTTGCTCACCCTTTGACTCAACAGCCTCAAATTAAGATTTATCCAAGAAGCAGGGCCACCTAGGTAGCCCAGTCAGTTGAGCGTCCAACTTGGGCTCGGGCCATGATTTCACAGCTTGTGAGTTTGAGCCCTGGGTCAGGCTTTGTGCTGACAGCTCAGAACCTAGCGCTTGCTTCAGATTCTGTCTTGTCTCTCTCTACCCCTCCTTCTCCCCTGCTCTTGCTCTATTTCTCTCTTAAATATAAATATTAAAAAAAAGATTTATCCAAGAAAATAATTAGATAAGTACTCATAACTGTATGCACAGAATATTTCATGATTCGTTATTTATAATATCATAAACTGGAAACAACTTAAATATTTAAAAGTAAGAGATATGTAGCAACGTGGATGGACCTTGAGGGTGCTATGCTGAGCGAAATAAGTCAGGCAGAGAAGGACAGATACCATATGTTTGCACGTATAGGAGGATTAGGAGGAACTTAACGGAGGAACTAGGGGGAGAAGAAGGGGGGAAATGGTGGGGGAGAGGGAGGGAGGCAAACCATGAGAGACTCTTGAATGCCGAGCACAAACTGAGGGCTGATGGGGAAGAGGGGAAGAAGGGTGATGGACATGAAGGAGGGCACTTGTTGGGATGAGCACTGAGTGTTATATGGAAACCAACCTAACAATAAACTATTTAAGAAAATAAATCAATAAAAATAAGAGATAAAATCATTTATGATAATCACCCAATGTAATGCTATACAGCCCTAAATATGACATGCATGCACACTTACATATGTGTGTACTACACACAAATATATCAAAAGATGCTCATAACTTCCAAAGGTAAGTTAAAATGGCAAACATCTGAGCCTTTGTTTTTTTTTAATGTATATTATAGGCATAGAAAAGCATCTGAAAAGATATACATCAAGATATTAACAGTAGTTCTATCTGGCTGTGGAATACAACCCTGATGAGGTTTAGTGGGGGCTTGGCAAAAGCTTATTTGTTGTGACGGTGGTGACAGAGAACAAAGCATTCTAGAAATCCTGACTTTCCAAGTTTTGTAATACAGTGTGCATTATCTTATACATTTTGGGTACCGTAACCTGAAAATCTGTATTCTTCTTAGAACATTTTCTATTCTTCCAATCCTCTGTATCTTCAAAACGATTTTAATAAACATAAGCAGGAAGAAGAGTATGCATGGACACCTAGCTGATGCAATTCAGGGAAGAGTTGATGCATAGTAACAATAGGGGAAGATTCAGGTTTGATGGCGTTTCACATTTATACCCTCAGCCCTCACATTGTTCAGATTCCATATAAGAGCTAAAAAAGAATTCTTCAGTTGCCAGTTGGGGTTTGACCTGTGGCCAATTCACATGGAAACCCTGTTAGTGCTCAGGTCAGCTTGGGATCTGTCCTTTTACAAAGGATGGTGTCCTTTTCTCTGATGTCATTTTAAAAATGTCTTTATTTACCTTACCTTGAACTTACTGAAACCATTTGCAAAGATGTTTATGTTTTCTATTATCCTTCATGGTAATTTCCATAAGAAAAATTGTATGACTTTATTTATCTCAAATGTGCCTTCCCCAAGATTCATGGGGATCCTACCATGTTAAAATATCTTGGTCTGAGCATATCTTTCTCAGGGTGGATTGGCTAGTGCTTCTTGGGAACAAGAAATTGACCTCTTCGCATTAAGAGCTCCATATACAACAGATTATTTTTTCAGAGCTATCAAAGAAGCAGGAACAAATTTGCTTGGTTATGCTGATTAGTCTTTCTCCCAGGGCTACCACAGAAGACACACGAATTTACAATGAGAATTACTCAGAAATCTAGAGACAGCAGGAAGCTAACAGAAATCAACCCACAATGAATTAGCTGCAACCTATACTGTTTTGAAATTAGAATATGCTTTCAAGTGTGAACGACTAATGAGTTTCTCAGTTTGTCTACAAGCCATTCTAAATTATAACTGACAAAAGATAAGATGTAATCTTGTAAATTTTATCAAAGTTAATAAAAACTGCAAAAAGAAATATAAATGAAGTTTATAAAACGGAGAGTCTGAGGGTAACCAGTGTGTCTCCATTCCCATCCAAGAAAAGTTACCGATTCTAACCCTAAAGTAGAAAAAGGCCAGTTACGAGACCATATTGATGGATCAGATCCTCACAGTTGACACGGAGCACTTTCCTTGAATTCTAATGCATAAATCGGTCTCCAGAGTATATCAGCCAAAAGTGAGGGGAAAGTAGAGTCCAGATTATACTACTCCTTGTGAAATCACACACTGGCATTCTACTTTTCAAATATGACTCTTGTGAGTTTGTTTCGTACAACTCCACTCGGAAAAAATCATCACCCCTCAGTGAATTGACAAACTGAATTTTGGAGCCTGTTAAAGCTGAGACCCAGTTTTGGAGTGTGGTGACTTCACCTAGAGCTGCCAGCCCAGCATGACCAAGCCAGCTGGCCCCATGGATCTTTGCTGTAGAGGAAAGATGCCGGGGCATTCTCAGCAGCCACGCACTGGGGAGCCAGCCTGCACTCAGCCTCTCATCCAGTCACACTGGGATGAGGGTTTAACAAAGAATTAGATGTGAGTTTCATTTTGGGGGCTTTTTTTAGGGCTGATGCCCAGCAGAAGTGCTGTCCCTGAGATGTGAGATTTTCTGTGTCCCCTAGAACCCACAGCTGAGTGAACTGACTGCAGCAAAGCAGCAGAGCTACCGAACCCAGGAGGCAATCTGTTTAAGACTTTAGTCATGGCTTCGGAGAGGCTCGGAGAGCCCTTGAAATATGTAAGAAATCAAATGTAGATGCACAACTGCTTCCTATTCACTGCCATTTAGCGTGTGATTCCTAATGGAGGCTGAGGACAGTATTGTATTTTTAAATTTTCCTACAGTTTCAAAATAATATCACACTTTATTGTTTTAATAAATTTTTAAATGTTTATTTTTTTGAGAGAGACAGAGCCTTAGTGAGGGAAGGATGGAGAGAGAGGGAGACACAAAATTTGAAGCAGGCTCCAGGCTCTGAGATGTCAGCACAGAGTCTGATGCAGGGCTTGAACCCATGAACCGTGAGATCATGACCTGAACTGAAGTTGAATGCTTAATCGACTGAGCCACTCAGGTGCCCCAATAATATCACACTTTAAAAATGAATAATTCCTGGGGTGCCTGTCTGGCTTAGTCAGTAGAGCATGCGACTCTTATTCTTGAGGCTGTGAATTCAAGACCCACATTGGGCATGGAACCTACTTAGTAAAATAAAATAATAAAAATTAATAATCCCTTAATATCATCTAATACCAATTCGTAGTCAGAATTTTCCAGTTGTCCTAAAAATGTCCTTTATACTTTTTTGTACAAGCCAGGGTCCAGTTTAGGTCCTTACCTTGCACTGAATTGCTATGTCCCTAAATCTCATTTAATACATAATACTTTCTCATGACACTTTTTAAGAGATTGAGCTAATTATCCCATAAAATAGCTCACCTTCTGTATTTGTTTGCTTGATTCTTCATGGTCTTATCTTGTCCCTATATATCCTATGTTCTGGGTAAACTGTAAGTTAGATTTAAAGCTTTGATTACATTCAAGTTAGATGTTTTTGGCTGAAACAAAAAATAGAAATGTCATGGATGATGTTGAACTCTTCATACTGCCTCACATCACAAGACAATGTTGTCTTGGCTAGTGCTGCTAAGACTGACATTCGATTAAGGTGGTGACCTTCTGATTTCTCCAATGTTCTGTTAGACCTTGCTCTCCTTGTGACCTGAAAGAAGCACTCTGTGTGGCGGTGCCGTATGAGTGTCCTGTTTACTATCAACCACTTGTCTGAAGGTTTTATGAGCAATTGACAATCCTTGTCTAAATCAATAATTTCCTGTTGGAGTTTCCTTTTCTATGTCAGCATGTTTTATGCTGCATTATTTTTTTAAGTTTTTATTTGAATTACAGTTAGTTAATATACAGTGTTGTATTTGTTTCAGGTGTATAATATAGTGATTCAACAAGTACATACATCAACCTGTGCTCATCATGAAAAGTGCCCTCCTTAATCCCCATTATCTATTGAACTCAATCCTACTACCACCTTCGCTCTGGTAATCATCAGTTTCTTCTCTATAATTAAGAGACTGTTTCTTGGTTTGTCTTTCTCTCCCTCTCTGTTTTCTTCTTCCCTTTGCTCATTTGTTTTGTTTCTTAAATTCCACATATGAGTGAAAAATCATATGACACATGGTCTTTCTCTGACTGACTTATTTTGCTTAGCATTATACTCTCTAGCTCCATCTATGTCATTGCAAGTGGCAAGATTTCATTCTTTTTTATGGCTGAGTAATATTCCATTGTATATATATATACCACATCTTCTTTATCCATTCATCTCTTGATGGACACTTGGGCTGCTTCAATATCTTGGCTATTATAAATAATTATAAATAATGCTACTCTAAACATAGGTGAATGTATCTGTTTGAATTAGTGTTTTTGTATTCTGGGTAAATACTCAAAGTATTTTTTTGTATTCTTTGGGTAGTACAACTGATGGATACTGGGGTAGTTCTATTTTAAACTTTTTGACAAACCTCCATACTGTTTTCCAGAGTGGCTACACCAATTTGCATTTTCCCCAACAGTGCAAAAGGGTTCCTTTTTCATCCTCTCCAACACTTGCTGTTTCTTGTGTTTTTTATTTTAGCCATTCTGACAAGTGTGAGGTTATTATCTCATTAGAGTCTTGATTTTCATTTCCCTGATGATAAGTGATGATGAGCATCTTTTCATGTGTCTGTTGGCCATCTGGGCATCTTCTTTGGAGAAATGTCAGTTCATATCTTCTGCCCATTTTTAATTGGACTATTTGCTTTTTGCGTGTTGAGTATTATAAGTTTATATATTTTGAATACTATTTATCAGATATGTCATTTGCAAAATATCTTCTCTAATTCCATAAGTTGCCTTTTAATTTTGTTGATTGTTTGCTTCACTGTGCAGAAGCTTTTTATTTTGATATAGTCCCAATAGTTTATTTGTGCTTTAGTTTCCCTTCCCTCGGGAGACATAATCTAGAAAAAAGTTGCTAACACCCAATGTCAAAGAAGTTACTACCTGCGTCCTCTTCTAGGATTTTAATGGTTTCAGGTCTTGCATTTAGGTTTTTAATACATTTAGAATTTATTTTTGCATATGGTGTAAAAAAGTGGTCCAGTTTCTTTCTTTTGCATGTTGGTGTCCAGTTTTTCCAACATCATTTGCTCAAGAAACTGTTCTTTTCCCATTGGATGTTCTGTACTGCTTTGTCAAAGATTAACTGACTGGATAGGTGTGAGTTCATTTCTGGGTTTTCTATTCTGTTCCGTTGACCTATGTGTCTGTTTTTATGCCAGTACCATGCTGTTTTGATCACTACGACTTCGTAATATAACTTGAAATCCAGAATTGTGATGTCTCCACCTTTGCTTTTCCTTTTCAGTATTGCTTTGGCTATTTGGGGTCTTTTGTGGTTCCATGCAAAATTTAGAATTGTGTGTTCTAGTTCTGTGAAAAATGCTATTGGTATTTTGATAGGAATTGCATTAAATCTGCAGATTGCTTTGGGTTGTATAGACACTTTAGCAGTATTTGTTCTTCCAGTCATGAGCATGGAATATCTTTCCATTTCTTTATGTCATCTGCAATTTCTTTCACTGGTGTTTTATAGTTTTCAGAATACAGGTCTTTCACCTCTTTGCTTAAGTTTATTTCTAGGCATCTTAATATTTTTGGTGCATTTATAAATGGGATTATTTTCTCTTTCTTCTGCTTCATTATTTATATATAGAAATACAACAGATTTTTGCACATTGGTTTTGTATATTGTGACTTTACTGGATTCATTTATCAGTTCTAATAGTTTTTTGGTAGAGTCTTTCAGGCTTTTCTATATATAGTATCATGACCTCTGCAATAGTGAAAGTTTTACTTCTTCCTTACTGTTTTTTGGATACCTTTCATTTCTTTGTTGTCAGATTGCTATGGCTAGGACTTCTCGTACTATGTTGAATAAAAGTGGTGAAGAGTGGACATCTTTGTCTTGTTCCTGACCTTAAGGGAAAGACTCTCAGTTTTTCCCCGTTGAGGATGATATTTGCTGTGTGTTTTTCATATATGGCCCTTACTATGTTGAAGTATATTCCCCCTAAACCTACTTTATTTGAAGATTTTTATCATGAATCGATGTTGTACTTTGTCAAATTACGGCATACTATTTATGGACTAGTTGTGACATGAACCAAATCATTCGTTTCTTGAGCTTTGATTCCCTCATACTGTGAAATGAGTATAAAAAAATAGAACCAAATTCACATGGTTGTTAGAAGTAACTGTGTATCCATTCTTTGGCAGATGCCTGGTGACGTGTATGCATGCAATAAACATTGGCTATTTTTTATTATCATGCTTTTCCTTATTTTGGAGGTGACAACCTAAGGAGCATTATCATTCACTGCCAGTCTCAAGTCCTTGAGGCATATGACAACATATCTGATAAAATTGCTGCAAAGGAGTTAAGGCCATTAGACTTGTGAAGAAAACTTAACTTATACCATTTTTTAAAGGCATATTGGAATTTGTTTCAAATAAGGGCGGCTCAGATTAGTATTTTCCTAAGGCATGTTATAAGAACCGGTAGACCTCCAACACACTCACTGGGAGATGGCTGACATTAAGATAACATCTGGGAAATGCTGTGTATTCTTTTCCACTGGTGGGGTTTCATTGTGCATAGTATTAAGTTGAAGTTTCCAGAAAGCCTCTTAGGAGAGAAACCTGCTTTAATCAAGTATTTGTTTAATCAGGGATTTTTTTTTTTTTTTTACAAATAGTTTATTGTCAAATTGGTTTCCATATAACACCCAGTGCTCATCCCCACAAGTGCTCTCCTCCATACCCATCTCCTCCCTGCCCCCCACATCCATCAGTCCTCAGTTTTTTCTCAGCATTCAAGAGTCTCTCATGGTTTGCCTCTCTCCCTCTCCCCCACCATTTCCCCCCTTCTTCTCCCCCATGGCCCTCCGTTAAATTCCTCCTAATCCTCCTATACGTGCAAACATATGGTATTTGTCCTTCTCTGCCTGACTTATTTCGCTCAGCATAACACCCTCAAGGTCCATCCATGTTGCTACACATGGGCAGATTTCATTCTTTCTCATTGCCAAGTAGTATTCCATTGTATACATAAACCACATCTTCTT
The DNA here is from genome assembly GCF_008692635.1 of Crocuta crocuta. Classification (NCBI taxonomy): domain Eukaryota; kingdom Metazoa; phylum Chordata; class Mammalia; order Carnivora; family Hyaenidae; genus Crocuta; species Crocuta crocuta. The sequence continues at coordinate 4,759,607 of NW_027551572.1, forward strand.
GATCCATTCGTCCGTTGATAGACACTTAGGCTCTTTCCATGTTTTAGCTATTGTTGAGAGTGCTGCTATGAACATTGGGGTACGTGTGCTCCTATGCACATGTACCCCAGTCAGGAATTTTCTAATCTATTTGCCTATAGGCACTATCCACTCCACCTCCGTTTTTGTAAAACCAAGTAACACATATAAACATTATATTGAGCTGCCTTAGATTCTTCCAAAGGCTTGAATGAGGAGGGGGGTCAAACAGATGGACTGACCCTCTCTGTGCAGAGTTGTAAGAGGTCTGTCCTTGGCTTTGGATCCTAGAAAGCCCTGCAAGTGAGTGGAGTTCTTAACAGGTTTCATTTCCGTGTTGGGGCAGGGAGGGCAGACTAGAGTGCCCGTAGTAATGTGACAGTTAGTCTCCTCCTTAGATTTTCTCCAGACCTTACCGGACTCCTAGGGGACCTCAGAGTCCATCTGTCCTTTGGGTGTCCCAGAGCCATTGGGCCTTGCTTAGGCCGACAGGAATGAGCTCCTGGGGCTGACGCATAGAAACCCAAGGGTACCAGAGGGTGTCCAGTTTCAGAGGAAGACAGAGGATTTGGAGTCAGACCAACGGAGGTCAATGTCTTAGTTCTTCCAGGTGTTCACATGATCCCTGGCCAAATCCCTTACCTTCTCTGAACTACAGTTTCTTCATCTATATAATGGGAACAGTTAAAGTACTTAGCTCAAATGGTTGTGAAACTCATTAGATATATAAAAGCATTTTTAAAAATATGAAGTGTTACATAAAAGCTCATTAATTTAATGTTAATGTTAAGGTTATTTTTAACCTGATCTTCATGGCCCATATTTTAGGGGTCCACTAGTCATTCTTTTATTCATTCCTGTCAAATATTTATTGAGTCCTTACAACATACCAGCCACTAGGGTTAGGTGCTGATATAGAATATAGAATAAAGTAGATCTGATCCCTGCCTTCTTAGAACTTGCATTCCATAGTGAGAGTCATTTGATAAGCAAAGGCACACACAAATCAGTGTATCATTATAGTCCCCTCTCCCCAGGTATTGATGTGGTATTTTTTTAATGGGGATATTGCTTATCCTCTATTTATAGATGCATTTTGAAGGTAAATCCCTGAACTGCTAACAGAAAATTCAGAAAATGAATTTATCAGTTTAAATAAGGAATACAATATTTTTTAAAATTTTTTTTTATTTATTTCTGAGAGAGAGACAGCATGAGCAGGGGAGGGTCAGAGAGAGAGGGAGATACAGAATCTGAAACAGGCTCCAGGCTCTGAGCTAGTTGTCAGCACAGAGCCCAATGAGGGGCTCGAACCCACAAACTGTGTGATCATGACCTGAGCCGAAGTCAGACGCTTAACCGACTGAGCCACCCAGGTGCCCTGGAATACAATTTTTAATAGAGAGCTAAAAGAGACATTAGGAACAGTTTATCTCAATCACTTCATTTTACAGATGAGGAAAACTAGAACCTAGAATACTAAAGAAGTTTTCCCAGTTATGTGTATATGTCTGAGTGTTTTTGTGTGTGTGTGTGTATGTGTGCGCGCGTGTACGTACATACGTGTGTGTGTGTGTGTGTGAGAGAGAGAGAGAGGGAGAGGGAACCCAGAGATTTTAAGGCAGGAGTTAGAATCCAGATTTCCCTTCCTCAAATCAGTGTTTTCCATTATGTTGGGGTCCAACTGAAAGGGCCGGCTCATATTTTTACAGTGAGTTATAATTATTACACTTTTATACAGTGGGTTTCAATTACTAGAAATTGGGGGCACAGCACAATTGATTTTCGATTATTAGAAACTGGGGACACAGCACAAACTTTGCTCCATGAAACATTAATATTTTAATAGATGTTAGTAGTTTATCACTTTTTTAAGTTTATTTGTTCTGAGGGAGAGTGCATGCAAGCAAGTCAGGGAGGAACAGAGAGAGGGGAAGAGAAAGAATCCCAAGCAGGTTCCATATTGTCAGCACAGAGCCCAATAGGGGGCTCAAACTCATGAGCTATGAGACCCTGACCTGAGCCGAAATCATGAGTCAGATGCTTAACTGACTGAGCCACCCAGGCACCTTAGTAGTTTATCACTTTTCGAGTTGCTTGGTCAAATTAGTTTAAGAAACTTTGCAGCCCTCCCCCCCAACACACACACCCCTGTGCCTTAGGAATCCATAAATGGATACTGTGACTATAAAAGATAATTCCTGCAATAAGGAAGCCTCTTAACTATGTACAACACAGCATTTCCCATACTTATTTGACTACAGAATCTATTTTGAATTATTTAACAATTAATGTGATTAATGTGCTGGCTGGGAAGTATAACCTTAGCATCAGTTTTGTTAGCTTCTTGGTAAAGTCTGGGAATGCCTAATAGTGAACTAAATTATATCACACAACTTTAAAAAGGGTAGCTTCTTCAATCTTAGGACCTCAGGCTGACTGTGGATATAGCAGCAACACCTAATAGGATGCATTTTCTTTTCTAATTTTTTTAAAATTTTTAACATTTATTTATTATTGAGAAACAGAGACAGAGCATGAGCAGGGGAGGGGCAGAGAAAAGGGGAGACACAGAGTCCGAAGCAGCTCCAGGTCCTGAGCTGTCAGCACAGAGCCTGCCGCAGGGCTCGAACCCACAAACTGTGAGATAATGACCTGAGCTGAAATCAGATGCTTAACCANGACTAAGCCACCCAGGTGCCCCCCCAGGATACATTTTCTTAAGTTGACCATGTTCTTTTAACCAAGGACTAGAATGGGAAATGATGGGAACTTGATAAGAATATGTTCTGATCTATCTTTGGAGGAAAACAGTCCTCTGTAAGTTCTTAAAAATTATTTCAGGCCTTTCAAAAAGTATTATTCTTTTCATTTTAGGCATCCACAAGCCCAGTGTTCTCCAAAAGGGTGTGACATCTTCACAGGACATCCAAATAAGGTAGCTGGATACCTTAATTCTGAAGTGACTATATATCTTTCATACTCGTCCAAGTCAGTGGTTGGGAAGCCTGTCTGTGGCTGCTTGGTCAGGTCATCCAAACATGAAACTGTTAGTGATATTTTGAAGTCTTTGAGACAAAAGCCCAGCTTGCTAAACAACTTTGGTTCAGCAGAGAGACAGGGAGGTACAGTGAAGAGAGAATCAAAAGCCTGGAAATTTGCTGCTGAGAATAAATGCTAGCTGCTCCCTGAGGTGATTTGTCTGTGCACTCCACTCTCTACAGATGTTAGAGCCTCTTTTTGAGTAAGGACCCGAGGTTCTTTGGTAGCACTTTGATATCCTGCTCAAATTCAATATGTGAAATGGAGGCGTCTCTCTGTGACTTGGAGCCCACAGCAGGCTTTGAAGTCTGATCCAATTTTTGCTGCCTACTATTTGATGTTGAAAGGATGAAATGAAGAAAATGTACAGTTTTTGCCAGTAACTCTGCTGAGCATATGTAAGATTAAAAAAACAAAATCCTTTGGATGATGTACTTAGAAATGTTAAGTAGATTAATACCTTCCTATAGGTTTTCTTTTTTCTTTCTTAGGGATAAAAATTAAGGATAGGAGGAAACCAGCACAGAGCTGTTTTTTTATATTCTGGACTATAATTAATTTAAGAGGGGGCTAGGTTGACTTGTTCAGAGGAAGAAATAAATGAATTAACAAAAGGTGCTGAGACTTTGGTACTAATTGCCCCAAGGGGAGGACCTTCACTCAATTCTAATGCAGGAAAGAGGGTGACTCACAACATGACCCAATATACTTAGCTCCTTCCTCATATCATCAGGGCTAAAGGTCCCTGAGTTAAATGGAAGCTATGTCCTTAAGGCTGTTTCATCAGAAGATAAAAGTAATGTTTCTCTTACTGGGTCTTTCTGAAGCACTCCGTTTCTGGGACTGATTTGCTGTCTTCTCAGACGTGCCATGCTGCCCTAGGTCGCCCAGGACTGAGTCCCTCCAAGGGAGCCCCTGCAAAACCTGGTAAGAAGAACATTGCGAATTGCATGCTGCTTCTACCCTTTGCATGCTTGTGTGCTTTTTGATGCGTTATTTCAGTGGGACTGTCTAGAAGGCAGGACTCAAATAGTAGTATGACCTAATGTTAGCAAAAAAGTTCAGGTTTGCGCATCCGTAAAGGCTGGATTAAAGGTACCCATTTACTGCCTTCTCATGCCATTCAAGTTTACTTCTCTGAGGAAAGAAAATGAATATCAAAGGCTATTATTTCCCTTCATCTGTTAAGAACCTCAAATTAGGAAACTGCTTCACAATTTCATTTTGTCAAAGGAAGGATGAACAACTGCAGCTTTCAGTGGAGCAGATCATTCTGGGTCAAAATTTAGGGCTTGGCAAAGCATGTGGGTTAAGAGAGTAGTTCTCTCTCTTGGCAACGCTGCCATTCTTTCAATAAGAATACATATATCTTGCCACTCTCCTTTGGGAAATAGCTATTTATGACCTCTTTTCTAAATTCTTTGCTTTAGAATATGGTGAAAGTTTGGGGGCTTATGTGTGGCTATAATCAGTACTTCTGGAAGATAAAATAGAAGCATGATGATAAGAAATATTTATGAACCAGAAGATACTAAGAACAGTGTGGACCATTCCAAAGAAAGAAATCTTTTCAACTTAAAATACTGACATTACACTTAATGTCAACCTCATTTATTTTTCTGAAGTGTGCAGTAGATTCCCAGGTCTCTCCAAGTTTCTTCTTAGTCTGTTTTTCAATGATAAAGTGGTACAGTATGAAGTGGGAAATGTACAATAAATGTGTGGACCTTCAGTCCATATGGAACTTAAGCTCTTGGAAAGAGACAAGAGAAGTCGAGTGTACAATAGCAGAACCTTTTAAATGGATATGAAGAAAATGATAAATCTGTCGAAGAGAATATTTTCCCCACAGTATTCAGGGTTCCCACACAGCCAGATAGCATTCAGGAATAAGGCCACAATGAGGTAGAGGTAGGAGTAGTGTAAAAAAAAAGGAAAACTTAGGGAAAAGACAGTGTGGCGGAGCAGAATCCATTTTGCAGGAATTTGCTTGGCATTTTTCTCTATCCAAACAATCTCTACCTTTTAATTGGGTTGTTTAGACCATTTACATTTAACATGATTTTTAGATATTTTGGTTTGAGTCTTTCATTTTGCTATTTGTTTTCTATTTGTCCTATCTGGTATTTGTTATCTTTTGGCATTCTACTTTAAAATACACATAAAAAGAAAAATTTTAAGTATGGTTGAGTAGCCAAAGGCACAGATTCTGGAGTGAGAGAGACCTGCCTGGATTCAAATCTCTGTTCTCCTTTGTAGTAGTAATCAAGTTATGAAACAACTCATCATCTCAGTACTTATACATATAAAATGAGGAAAATAGTAATTCACAGCTGAGGGGTTGTACTGAAGATTAAATGAGCTAATAATATAAGTAAAGAATATAGCTGGTATCTGGTTCATGGTAAGAGTACATTGTTTCTGCTGCTGCTGTGGTAATTATTGCTATTGATACTATATAAATGCAAACTAATCTATAAATATGATAAACAGGTAGAGAAATAAAATTCTTATTGTAAGGTCCTAAATTTTGGTGGGAGTTTAGAGGGAGTAAGAATATGTTATCTTTGGAATTAACTATTAAAGAGACTTGTTGGATTACAGTCCTCTTTCCCAGTCTTTAGGAAAATATCCTCAAAGTCAAACTTAATAAGCTACACGTCTGACTTGCTATAAATGGCACATATGCACTTTCCTCTTACAATTGTGTTTTCCTTCCAATCTATTTGGTTTTCTCATGGGTCTGCCTCTATCACCATTACTTCTCCTTACACTCTTGTAAATAGCATCCTAAGTAGTCTTCCTGCTTCCATTCTTTTCCTCCTTGAACTTCTCTTATGCACAGATCCTTGAGGAGCTTTCTAAAGCATACCCTGATCTTAACATTCCCTTCCTCCATATCCTCTATGCCTCCTCATCGCTTCAGCATCAACTCTAAACTTCTTGGTGTGATATTCAAGGCTGTTTCTGTTATGGGCCTAATCTTCCTTCCTAGCTCGGTCTTCCACTGATTTCTCTTCCTCATTCTGTGCTTCAGAATATCCAGACTGTTCTCCAAGCTTGCCTAGTATATCCTTTCTCACCTCTGTGACTTTGCTCACACTACTCCTTCTGCACCCCCATCCCTGTTCACATTCAGTCTACTAAATTTACATTCATGTACTCCATTCTTGAGTCCCCAGTGGCTCCCTCTTCTGTGCCCTTTCACTTTTCTTATAGTGCTTATCACATCCTGCCTTACCTCATAATTATTTTCATTCATCTACTAGATTTTAATCTCACTGGGATTGTATCTTTTCATTTCTGTATTCTCTTCTCACAGCCTCACCTACATCCTCTGACTGAATTCTTGAGCATCCAAAGCCGTGATGAAATATAATGGAAGCAAGAAAGTAATGAAGCTCTTGAATGAGTCAGAGAAAAGTTTTAAAATATGTTTTTAATAATCCTGGAACAAAGCAAATGTCTCTTAGTCACCCCAAAATAGGTATAGCATACGGGTGGAACAAGTTAAAATGATCCAAGCTGTTTGACTTTGTTGCTGTTGTTTTGGGTAGGGAGAGAGGGAAAGGTTTAGGCAGGAAAATGCATTATGTAAATCAAATTCCCCTTGACCTTAGAAGGCAACAAAGAGATTGAAGAACAAAAGCTTTCCAATTTTATGTTTTCCAGGTATTCAGCAAGGGTATATTCTGTAAGAGACATTTTAGCAAGTTATTCCTTTGTGCTTAATTTTTTGCCTTGAATTACACACTATTTCAACCTGAGTTTCTATGAAAGACTGAATAAGAATATTGTGGTCTTTTCAGTGTAAAAAAAACCCACTAACAACCAACAAGTTTGCCTTCTAATTTGCAATAGGTGCTGATAACTTCACTGTTCTGTGAACTGTGAGAGGTGGAGGGAGGCAGGGAATAATCTAAAGTTACTCAGGCCAGCTCTGCTCAGGGCAGACATGCAAAGAAGTATACATATGTGGGGCTTGTACAAAGGCTGTCTTCTACCCCTTAGATGGTCTCAGAAGTGTCCTTAATTGGTCGTTTGAGCCTGACTCATTCTAAACATAGGAGAGGAAAGCACAATGTACCCAGGAAGTGCATAATACGAATCACTTTGCCACTAATCCAAGCAGCGAAATTACTTAATTAGACTGATAGGTATATATACAGACCTGATCTCATTTTACTGTTTAAAAATGTGTTATTTAGACATTTGTCCTTTTATTTATTCATTCATTTACTCAATAATTATTAACACTTACTGAGTACCAGGAACTGTCCTGTACCAGGACTTCTCACACCATTTTAAAAGACCAGTTTGGGGTTCATTGTTTTAATTTCTAATTTTCCGGTCAGATACTTCCATGAATACAGTAGAAATGAATTATAGTTGACCCTTCAACAATGCAGGGGTTAGGGGTGCTGAGCTCCGCACAGTCAAAACCCGTGTCTAACTTTTGACTCATCAAGAATTTACTCATAGCCTACTGTTGACCTGAAGCCTCACTGATAACATAAGCAGTTGGTTAACACACATGACGTATATGTTATATACTGTATTCTTATAGCAATACCTAACTTTCTCTTAACTTTTTCAGTACTTCTAAACTGTGAAGTTCATCTGAGAGTTTTTTCAAATTGTTGCAAGTCTCAAAAAAAAATTTCCAATATATTTATTGGGAAAAAAACATGTATAAGTGGACCCACACAGTTCAAACCCATGTTTTTCAAAGGCATGCTCCTAGACAAACAGTCACGTATTTGGATGCTGTGTCAATATCAAATTGATCTAAACTTTTCTAAATTTCTCACTCTAATTTCTTTCCTAATCTTGTTGGGACAGGTAGCAGGGAGTCAACCCACAGACCCCATACATCACGAGTGCTGTTCCAGGCATGTATTTATCAGGGAACAGCAGTAAAAAAAAATCGTGTCCTCACAGTGCTATGTTTCCGCAGAGGGAGGTAACAATAAACAATAAGCATAATACAAAAGTCAGTAGTATGGGATGTTAGAAGGGCCAAGTGTTAATAGCACAAGGGAGATTAGGAGATTAGGCCAAAGTGTGTGAGCCGGGCTTGGGGGATGGTTGCACTTTTAACTAGGGTGGTTTGGGTGGGCTTTATTGAGAAGGTTTGAAAGTGGTGGGCTAATTAGCCATGTGGTATTTGGGAGAAGAGCATTCCAGACAAAGGGAGTACCTATGGTAAAGGCCCTGAGGAGAGAGTATGCATGGAATAGGGGAGGAGTTGAAAGAAGCCCTTGTGGTGGGAGCTGGGAGAGCAAGGAGAATGGTAGGAGGGGAGGAGCCAGATGATGCGAGTCGGTACTACTTCTTTTGTTTTTTTTTTTTATTTTAACTTTTATTAAGTAATTTCTATCCCCATTATAGGGCTCAAACTCATAACCTCAAGATCGAGTCCCATGCTCTATCACCTGAGCCAGCCAGATGCCCCCATATTTCTTTTTGAAAGTCAGAAAGTCATTGCACTTGCTGAGAGTAACTAACTAAATTGAGACTTAAAGATGGAGCATAGCACATTGGTAGGGAGCAGAGGAGCAAGAGGGGTTGCATCAGCCTCCCGCAGGGAACACAGTGGGCCATGCACCATGCTGGGGTGTGGTAGAGCCCTCAGAGGGCACCTGAGTCAGGTTTAGTGATGTGATTTCTCATCTTTCATGGCCTGCCCACCCCCCACCTCCATCCAGTCTAATGTCATCTCCTTCATTATTTTTCTTTATCTTTCTTGTTGCTCATTACCAACTCTTGTTAATTTTGGCATTAGTTCAGCTATCAGAAGGCAAATTTGGGCTCTATTCTATCCTTGGAACTCTTTTTTTTTTTTTTTTAAGTTTATTTATTTATTTTGAGAGGGAGAGTGTGTGTGTGAGTGGGACACAGGCAGAGAAAGAGGGAGGGAGATCCCAAGCAGACTCCACACTGTCAGCATGGAGACTGAAGTAGGGCTCAAGCCCACAAACCATGAGATCATAACCTGAGCTGAAATCAGGAGTTGGTTGCTTAACCAGTTAAGCCACCCAGGCAACCCAATTATCCTTGGAACTCTTTTTTTGTAATTTTTTTTAATGTTTGTTTATTCTTGAGAGTGAGACAGAGTGCAAGTTGGGTAGGGGCAGAGAGAGAGGGAGACACAGAATAAGGATGCAGGCTCCAGGCTCTCAGCTGTCAGCACAGAGCCTGACACAGGGCTGAAATTCACAAACTGTGAGATCATGACCTGAGCCAAAGTCAGATGTTGAATCAACTGAGCCACCCAGGCACCACTATCCTTAGAGCTCTTAATCCTGGGTTAACAACCATACATCTCAGTTTTCCAAGATGTGGATTTTCAGTGCTAACACCAGGACAAAGCCCGGCAAACTGGGACCAGTTGGCCACCCTATTACAATAGTAGAAGTTGAATTTGATTTTTTAAAATTAGATCTCCGTATCAGGCGACACAAAGCCTTAGATCCACGTGACAAAATTGCCTCACACAGCTTGCCTATTGGAAGGGGTTACGAGCAGCTTGCCAAACAGCAAGCACCATGACCGTAAAGGGCTCAGCCATCACCCATTTGACAGAGAGAGCGTGTTCCTACCATAGTCTCAAAGGCAACATGATCCCTATTGGGAAAGCACATGGAACCAAACCCTACACGGAGGGAAGGTGACTGGGTCACTCTGGCCTGCATCCAGCGCCTTCATAGAACGCCAGGCCTGAGACTTTGAGGCCTCTCTCGTGTAGTCCCTGGTGCTCTGGATCCCTGCGCTTTTTAGCTCCCATTGGGCTGAGACATCTTTTCTTCTTACCTGTGTGCCATAGAATTCACCGTAAACCTTCATCAGTGAGATTGGTAAAGCCTGTCTCAGGACTTTCCTCAGTGGTATAGTAAAGGGATTACAGACATAGAATTCTTACTGTTAGCACAAGAAGTAGAAAAAAACACTTCCTTGTTGGATACAGGTGTGCTTTTTGAGGGGGTACATGCACCCCAATGTTTATAGCAGCCCTATCAACAATAGCCAAAGTATCGAAAGAGCCCCAATGTTCATTGATGGATAAAGAAGATGTGGTGTGTGTGTGTGTATATATCATACATACATACATACATACATACATACATGCACACACACAATGGAGTATTACTCCGCAATCAAAAAGAATGAAATCTTGCCATTTGCAACTATGTGGATGGAATAGAGGGGTTTATGCAAAACAAAATTAAACACAAATATCATATGACTTCACTCGTGAGGAATTTAAGATACAAAACAGATGAACATAAGGGAAGGGAAGCAAAAATAATATAAAAACAGGGACGGGAACAAAACATAAAAGACTTCTAAATATAGAGAACAAACAGAGGTTATTGGAAGGGTTATGGAAGAGGGGATGGGCTAAATAGGTAAGGGGCATTAAGGAATCTACTCCTGAAATCACTGTTGCAATTTATGCTAACTAACTTGGATATAATAATTAATTAATTAATTAAAAATAAATGTAAGTTTATGGGAAAAATACTTCCTTATTAAAGGATCTTTTTTGGATGAGTGGTGCTCAAACTTCAATGGGCATCAGAATCACTGGGCCCATTCCCCAGAAGTTTCCCTTCTGGGGGAAAGTAAAGGAGAGGGGGATTTGCATTTTTATCAAGGTCCCAGGTGACTCCATTCTGCTGGTCTGGGGACTAGCCTTTGAGAACCACTGCTCTAGATGTCCCCTATCTCTCTGATACTACATTGAATCAGAAAAAAGTAAACTGTATACTCAAGGCCTCCTATTCATTCAGCAAACACTTATTGAGCGCCTACTATACATCAACTGCCCGGCCAGAAAGTAAAATAAGACACTTAAGGGACCAATGTATTTCTAATATCTTGGTCTTTGCAGCTGTTATTTTCCAAAGCAGGCTTGGGAATACACTAGTGTCCTTATTTATCTCAAGCGGTCTCATTAAATTCTCAGGAAATTGTCAAGAACAGTTACACATACTTGTAACTTTGCTATAGAGAAGGAGTGTTCCATATTTTTATAAAGTCTCTCAAGTTCTAAAATTATTAGGAATTATTGCTTTTAAAGGCTATTTCTATCTTATTAACTCTGCCAGCCTTTGCCAGCCTCCCTTATGGCAAAATTGTTCTAAACCCACCAGATCTGAACGCTTGCACGTGTCTCTAATGGGTATGTCATCACCGTAATTTTTGTGTTCCGGTTTTCTGCAAAAGAATTTAGGCAAGGCCAGCATAAGGACTGCACGGTTTGAGGCTTTTGGGCATGAGGGTGGGGGTGGAAGGAAAAAGAAGAGAGGAGATTATAGCTCTCCTAATCCCAAATTTCATTTCTAATTTAGCCCTATTTATATTAATTATGTACCTTTCTTCCTTTGCTCAAAAGACTTTTCTCATTTTTACCAGATCTAGGTTTGCGGTTGGTTTGTTTTTGTTTTGTTTGATTTTGTAATTTTGCAGAATGTGAACAGAGTGCCAGGACATCAATTGCAGTCGTGGCAGATTACCGCAATGGAGGCTTCTGTCCAAAATTGCGATTTTCAAGAGGAATTTTGTAGGTTAACTGCCAAGAGGAAAACATTCATTTTGGTGCCTCATTTCCCCTGAAACTTGGGGACCTGGATGATAAGGAAGAATGGATGCAGTCCACATAGGTCGGCACTCCATCCACGCGTCAGCCAGCTGAGATCCCAACCTGTGCCTACGGAGAGGAGGGTGGAAGGGAAGTGGCCACAGCCCAGGAGGTCAGTTTCTCAGCCACCATTTCCAAGGCTGCATACCTAAGGGAAGGTCTTACAACAGACAGACAGCCCTTCCTCATTTCTGCAACTCATTAAAACCCATTACAAAGTTGCATAGTTTGGGGCCATTAGTTCTGTCCAGACTGTTACTGCAAACGTATCTGAGGAAAGTTCAGCAGGAACTTTTCCGGTGCTTTCCTGAGTGTGTTAGGTCAGGATGCACTTTTTGCTGATGCCAAATTAGGTTCTGGCATTGACCCAGGACATCAGGAGCGCAGCTGCCAGACGACGCAAGGCAGGGTGTGTGAAGCAAGTTGGGCTCCTTGTCTTCCAGAATTGGATGTTGATGGTATCCCTCCCGCTATGCACGGCTGTAAAACGTGCTGAGAGGAATTTTATTTTTAAATTCTTTTCTTACTTGACGTACTTGAAACAGCACATGCTCTATAGACTACCCTGTTAGCCTTGGCTGCCTAGTTTGTTTTATTTTAAAGGATTCTTTTCAACTTTAAAATTAGGCTTCCAGTTCCATAATCGTAGGAGTGAGGAGTGGAGTGATTTTTTCTTTTTTTTTTACTTTCGTTTATTTTCCACGATTGGGAGTAATACATTTTTTTAATTAATAGACTTTTTTGAGTAGTTTTGGGTTTTCAGAAAATTGAACAGAAGGTACACAATTCTCATATACTCCCTTACTTCTTCCCCTCCCCAAGTTTCCCCTAATTAACATCTTGCATTATTGTGGCTCAGTTGTTACAATGGTGAGCCAATATTGATTATTATTAACTAAAGTCCATAATTGACATTCAGGCTTACTCTGTATGTTGTACAGTCTGAGTTTTGACAAATGTATAATGACATGTAACCACTACTACAGTTTCATATAGAGTAGTTTCACTTGCCTAAAAATCCCTTATGGCCCCACCTATTTAACCCTTCCCTCCCCCTGTGCTCCTGGCAACCTCTGTTTTGAAGGGGGGGTTGTTGGTTTTTGTTGTTTGTTTTTGTTTTTTTACTCTTTACAAGTTTTATCTTTTCCAGACTGGAAATACAGTTGGAATCATACGGTACATAGCTTCTTCACATTGCCTTCTTTCAGTTAGCAGTATGTGTTTGAGCTCTCCCATGTCTTTGCGTAGCTTGAGAACCCATTTCTTTTTATTGCTTACGATATTCTGTTGTGTGGCTATACCACAGTTTGTCCATCCATTCACCTATTACAGGATGTTTTGGGTGCCTCCAAGTTTTGTCAATTACAGAATGAAGCTACGATACATACTTTCGTTCAGGTTTTTGTGTGAATGTAAGTTTTCATCTCTTTTGGGTAAATACCAACAAGTGTGATTGCTAGATTGTATGGTGAGAGTATGTTTAGCTTTGTAAGAAGCTGCCAGCCCGTCTCCCACAAAAGCTGTACTATTTTGTCTTCTTACCAGCAGCAACTGAGAGTTCCTGATGCTCCACATGCTTGTCAGCATTTGGTGTTATCAGTGTTTTGGATTTTGGCCATTTTAATAGATGTGCCATAATATCTTGTTGTTTTAGTTTACATTTCCCTGAAGTCATATGATCTGTGGCAACACTTCATATGGTTATTTGCCACCTGTATGTCTTTGGCGAAGGATCTCTTCAGGTTTTACCCAGTTTTAAATTGTGCTGTTTGTTTTCTTCTTGTTAGTATTAAGAATCCTCTGTATATTTTGGATACCAGACCTTTGTCAGATACCTGTTACAGCTATTTCTCTCAGTCTCTGGCTTGTCTTTTCATTTTTTAAGCGGTATCTTTAGTTGAGCAGTAATTAATTTTTTATGTATATATTATAAGGGAGAAAATGTTTTTAAATCAAACTGACTCCCATCTTAGCTTAGTACCCATCCCCCATCCAGGAAGGTAAGAGCAGCCTCAGAGAGGCTAACAAGATAATCTGTTTAGTTTTTGAACATATGAGATCATGACACAAGGTGTTCCCTAAATTAAATGTAATCAACTTTAGGTGCTATAGGGAGGCAAGACAGACATAGTCCAAAATTAAATAAGGAAAAAAAAAACTTGGCTGTATGGCTGTCTTCAGAGTCATAAGATTCTTCTATGTGTTTCTGGTTTCCTTGCTACTTATACTCCTTAAGTAACAAGAATTCCTACAATGACCAGGAAAACTGGGGTTGTCAGCTTCCAGTAAAAACTGTATTTAGCACAAGAAATATCGTTGGCTAAATATCGTTGGCTGGGAGAGAGTGAAATGCATCCTTATTACTCATTCGTTCAGGCACTCAGCAGATGTCTCATGAGCACCTACTAAGTGGCAGGCGCTGTGTTGGGTGCCTGCAGACAGCAGGATGCAGGCTTGTCCTTGTGAAGTTTGCATTCCGAGAGAGAAACGGACAAGTCACTTTGACATCAAATCTCCTTTGATGGAGGTGTTAATAAGAGCGAGCAGTGGAGCTGAGCTACAGCAAGAATGCTGGGTCTCAGAGGAGTAGAGAACGGTCACACAGGCTTAAACCAAAGCTGAGAACTGAAGGGGGTATTGAGAAAGGGCCAGGCCTAGAGGGGAGAAGGGTGTTTCCAGCCTTCTGACTGTTCCCTTTCTACACCAGGGAAAGCTCACATGGAAGAGAGAGGAGATTTTGGTTGTTCTTGTTTTTGTAGGTTTTTAAATTCTGAAATGTAACATGCTTACCAAAAAAACCATTTAAAACAGAGATGGACAGTGTAAAGAGTTATTATAAAGGAAACACATGCATAACCACAACTGAGATCGCAGAAAGAACTTGCCCACGTCTCTGAATCATCCTGCACACCCTTTCCTGATTGTGACTCCCTTTTTCTTAGAGTTAACTACCTAAGTACGCATCCTAAATATCAGAGTTCTGTTTTGCCTGTTTTTAAACTTTGCATAAGGAGAATCACACAGCATGTATTCTTTGGTGTCTGGTGTTTTCTTCTTGTCCTTTTTCCTTTAACGTTACATTTTTTTAAGATGAACTTATTTATATTCACTGCTATGGAGTATCCTACTTTATGAATCTAGTCTTCTGTCACCGAACATCTGGATTCCTTCCAATTTAGAGCTCTTACAAAATAGAGATGCCCATGGGTGACGGTCCCACACTCTTGGCAATATAGCACCGTAGGCTTTGGAGGTCAAACGGACTTAAATGGCTATCTCAACTCTGCCACTCTAACAGCTACTTAACTTACTTAAGTAACAGTTACTTAACCTCTCTGTGCCTCTTCTCATCTGTTAAATAGGAGCAATAAAAATACCTGTAACATATGGTGTGCATGTAAAGCACTTAACACAATACTTGGCATATAGTAAGAATTCAACAAAAGTTTGCTTCTGTGTGGGGTTCTGTTTCTTATTCATGGGAGCATTTCATTTTCCTCTGAGTAAGCTTTCTACCAAGTTTCTATGGCCTGACCTATCTGGATCTAGAATTATAGAAGCCTTTGAGATACTTCTCCTCAGCCCTCTCATTTTACTGATGAAGAAACAGTCCCAGTTGGTCAACACAGAGCTGGGTTCTATGGAGAAATTGAGGACATAATGCCTCTGGACCACTCTTTTGGCCCAGACTATTCTTGATGGTTCTTTGGACAGCCATTTTAGCTTCTTACATGTATTTTCCTCTTTGCTCTACAAGGGAACAGGGGAAAATAGAAAGCTCAAGGGGTTAGCTCTATGGTCAGCTGTAGACTGTGAAGTCTGTTACATTATGCCCCAGCCATTTGATTGTGTATTGGTCAGAGTTTAGGATTTCATGGGCTCTATCCTGGTTAGGTTCAGAAGCAAGCAGGCAAAATACCGCACATAAAGCCATGCCTTGAGGATTGCTAGCATTAGGTAAATGTGTTTTGTTTAGCTTGAACTGCTGTTAGATTTACATTCAAATCACTTGTTATTTTTTTAAAGGAATGGATACATTTCTTATTGAACTATTAAAACAGGGGCATCTGGGTGGCTGTTGGTTAAGCCTCCAGCTCTTGATTTCAGCTCAGATTGTGATCTCACGGTTCATGGGATCTAGCCGTGCATTGAGCTCTGTGCTGACAATGCAGAGCCTAGTTGGGATTCTCTCTCTCTCCCTCTCTCTGCCCTTCCCTGCCCCCATCAAAATAGATAAGTAAACATTTTTTTAAAGAATTGTTAAGATGAAATTGGAGTAATGACAGGAGGGAGAAATTCAAGGTAAACAATTGATATTAAATGAGTCTACAGTTTACTTCCAAGCAAGAACAGTTCACAATGACGTTCTCTTCACCTGTTTCAAGTCTGCTTTCTATCCTCAATCAGACTTTTCTGAGCATTGCCCATCACCACCCCCAAAACTTTCCAGTCCACATTTTGCCTTTCCCAGGACTTTGCTGGTATTTAGTCCTTTTATTAGCCTGAACTTCCTGGTCTCTGATACACATTCATAAGAGAGAGAAAGAGAGAGAGAGAGAGAGAGAGAGTATGTGTGTGTGTGTGTTTATATATGTGTGATACACTGGCAGTTTTTGAGAGAGCTCCAGGTGAGGACTTGTCCTTCAAAAATAAGACTCCAGATTATTGGTTTAATCATGAGAATAAAGCCTGGCACAAGATAAGCACCTAATAAACATTTAGCTGCTGTTGCTGCTCTAATTTCTCACTCCTCAAATGAGAATTGCTTCTGAAAGTGCCGGTTTCCAAGTTAACAACTCCTCCTCCTTTTCTTTCAAATTGTCCAGATTTATGAAGTACACTAAGATTTCTATAAACTGCACTTAGTTTTTCCCTCAATGTCACCATCAGTCTCAAGAGTTTATCACCTTGAACCCTTACTGCATTTAAGAAGAGTGGGACTAATCTGTTGGTATTTTCTGTGTCTGGCAATTTGTGTAATGGGAAGAGTTCTGTTTCATTAATCCACCTAAATAGTATAAAGACCACCCCCTACCCCCGACTCTGATCTCCATTTCCTTTCTTCACTATCCAAAAGGGTCTGTTCAGCTGCTTAGCAGCAAGCAATTAGAGCAGCCAGTCTACTTAGACATTAGGCTGGGTTTGTCTGACCTAATATACATGAAGACTCAGTGTTCCCAAAGGGACTCTTCCTTTTTTAAAGGAAGAAATTAATGATATCCCTTTTCATTAAATTGGTGCCAGGTATTTTCTCTAAGCAGGCTATTTAAAAGAACAAATTCAAACAGGTCCAAGAAACAAATGCAAGAGATCCACAGAGCTCTTAAAGGATGAGTTTACATACTATCCTAATTTCAAAGGAAAAGTTTTTATACCAGGACACAATGGCTGGGCTCTCCCAGTGGGCACACAGCAACTCTAAATGTCAGACTCTGCATTTGTGCAGAAATCAGATAAGCGCAAAGAGCTCTAGGCTTGTTTCGGTTCTTAACTGATCTGTCCTCCCAAGGACAGTTCACATGCTAACTCATTACACAGGTCTGAATGTTTGGGGCTGTGGGTGGGGGACAGAACATCCAAGGATCCACTCCAAATCTCCAGGGATCAGATTACAAAGTGTCCGTTCCATTTGTTTGTCGTGGCTATATTTGCCCATGCTCACAGTAGTTCAGCTCACAGCATCACGCTTGTACTCTGCGTTCTGATTTCCAGCTTGTGTTGCTGTCTGGGGCCCAGGGCTCTTCTCATCTCTTGTGGGCTGGTCATTCTTTGCTCCAGACCACATCCTCTTAATCAGTCCATTAATGGAACCCCTACTTCACATGGAAGTTTTTATTTAACACTGTGGGAAGGCACTAGAAAAAAGTACATCCCATTGTCTTTCCCCTTACAGAGTTAGAATAGATGCTCCCTTTAAACTGCCACTCTGAGCAAATCAACATATGAGCCTAGGAGACACCTGTAAATAACCGTAAATAACTGGTGAGTGATTAGAGGATGGGACACACACTGCATAAAGGCCTTGTTTACATTATCTGTAACCAGTAAATTATACAATTGACCTTATAGCAGTTCTCTTCAGCACTCCTGGCAAATGGTCATCCAGGCTGATTTCATACCTTCTTTTGGTAGACCTTTTGCATTGTGAGCCTCTTGGAGAAGCTAATGGAATTCATGCACTCTGACCCTAAAAATATTTTGCATATAATGTCAAGGACTCCTTGAACACCTTCCTGTTCCATCAGAGTCTATATTGCAGGTTAAGAATCTCTATACTAATGAGAATAATTGGCTAATTTTGAAGAATATCAATTTCTTGGCTAGAAAGCTTAATAGAAGGGTTTCTTTTTTCTTGCTCCCCAATAACTGAACAAAAAAAATGGCTACTTCTTTTAACATATGGTGGTTCTTTAAATATTTGTAGATTGCTATAGCTCTCTCATTTAGACTTCTCTTTGAGGTTTTGGGTTCTGTAATTCGTCAAATGGCCCTTAAAAGCTGTGTCTCCATTCGGGAAGTTTTGTTCTAGGATCTAAGGCCTTGGCAATAGAGGAGATGCTCCTGCAATCTAAAAGGATAGAGCTGTGACCTCTCAAAAATGCCAAGGCAGGTTACTATGATGTTTTCCTTCTTCATTGATAAAGAAAAAAAAAACATTATCCCCTTTTGAAAAACTAAAAACCTCAAAATTCTCAAAAAAAAAAATAAAACATTTTGAGCCCTAGATTTCTCTATCACCTTAGCTCTTTTTTTTTTTCAAAAGAATACTGCTTAGCAATTGCTCAATTTTTCATATTTAATAGTGAAGGAGGATTCTTAATAGAATTCTGGAGTGAAAGTTGGAACATAAAGATTGAGATAAAATCTTTTTACCCTTTACTTTTAACTCCATGCAAAGTGGGGTTAATGTTTTCTGAGCCACTTTTAAATACTCAGATAATTTATGCACAACATATATTAGTATTATTGCTGTTCTTGAAAGCAGTTTTTTCCCTGATTCTAATTAATATCAACCTGAACTTAGATACTACTCCAGGACTTCTTAGGCCACTGATTTTAATAAGAGTAATAATGGTCCCCCAAGTCTCATATGTTGTGTTTTGGAGATTTTAAATTGTCTTTAGTTTTTCTTTCATGAAAGGCTATATTGTAACTATGTAGAAATTAGAGAAAAATCATGAGGGGAAAAAAACGAAACAATTCATAACTCCCCACCCCCCAAAATAACAGCAACAAGCATGACTGAATGTCTAGAGATGAGGTATTTGGATTTGGTTATAGGCAGTAAATCGGCCCTCACAGAAAAATGAGTAGGTTGGACCAAGTCATGCCTGATTTCCCTAAACTTACATTATTCTGTAATGAGAATATGCCGAGGGTGAATAATGAAGCTCGTGTGTTGACAGATATTTATCATCCTAGCTGCCACCAGTAAAATGATTGCAGTCTCTGATAAACTTGATTGTGATTCCCATTTTAACGTTTTGCATACTTCCCTCAAGTCTACTCACCCCCTAAAAGTGTTTTCCTGCCTATCCTATTACAGTTGACTCTCTTTAACTTGATGTGGAGGCTGGCAGGTATGGGCCTATGACCTTTCCTCAAACCCTAGAATATATATGTGTGTGTGTGTGTGTGTGTGTATAAAACAAGGAATGTATCAGAACAAATTAGGATAAATTGGATATTGTTTAATTAAAGAGATTATATTAAAAGGTTTATGGGCAGGAGTGGAGCTATTACCACACATATACACCTAAAGGGGCAAAGAAAGGGCATGGCATCTGGAACCCAGATGGAGAGGGCCACATGAGGAGAGGGGCCTTGAGAAGAGAGATAACTTTCAGCAAAGGACACATTTAACACAAGAGAAAACCCCACAGAGGGAGCTGGGGAATAAGAGTATTTTCTCTTTCTTTCTTCACTCTCTTCCCTTCCTCTGATTTCTTGCTAGGGCTCTCTATTGACCAAACCATGGAAAAGCCAGAGTAGTCCATTCAGGCCAGCTTCTGGGGCAGAGAACTTGGTAGAAATGGATGGAGAATGGATCTCTAGGGAAGGGATGCTACCTCATTTAAAAGGACCCAATAGAATGCAAATTGGTACAGCCACTCTGGAAAACAGTATGGAGGTTCCTCAAAAAGTTAAAAATAGAATTACCCTATGATCCAGCAATTGCACTACTACGTATTTACCCAAAGGATACGCAAAGGGGTACTGCACCCTGATGTTTATAAACAGCGTTATCAACAATAGCCAAGGTATGGAGAGAGCCCAGATGTCCATCGATTGATAAATGTATAAGGAAGATTGGTGTGTGTGTGTGTGTGTGTGTGTGTGTGTATACATACATATACATATATATACACACATATATGCACACCATAGAATATTACTCAACCATCAAAAAGAATGAAATCTTGCCATTTGCAATGACATGATGGAGTTAGAGTATATTATGCCAAGCAGAATAATTCAGTTAGAGAAAGACATGCCATATGCCATATGATTTCACTCATATGTGGAATTTAAGAAACAAAACAGATGAACATATTGGTGAGGTAGTGGGGGTGGGGGTTAGGAAGAGAGAGGGAAACAAATCATGAGAGACTCTTAAAGGTACAGAACAAACAGGGTTAATGGAGGGATGTGGGTGGGGGATGGGTTAGATGGGTGATGGGTATTAAGGAAGGCACTTGTTACGATAAGCACTGGGTGTTGTATATAAGTGATAACTCACTGAATTCTACTCCTGAAACTAATATTGCACTGAAAGTTAACTAATTAGAATTTAAATAAAAATTTGGAAAAAAAAATTTCTGACAGTGCAGAGCCCAATATGGGGTTTGACTCATGAACCATGAGATCACGACCTGAACCAACTCAATAGTCAGACATCTAACCAACTGAGCCACCCAGGTGCCCCTGGAAGATATTTTTTTAAATAGTGCATCAGTTAGTAGTTGTTCTCTGCTTTAATAAACAGACACTGAAATACAGTGACTTCGATAGATAAATGGTTACTTTCTTTATGTCACCAGAAGTCCAGGGAGGTAGGCAGTTCCTGGCATTGGTTCAGAAGATCAAAAATGTCAGGCAGGGCCAAGACTCTGCAACTCTCTTGGCTTTCCTTTCATGATCCCAAGATGGCCACCATCTCCCAAGAGATTCAGCCATCATGGCTGCTTTCTTTGCAAAGGGCAAGAAGGATTTTCCTGGAAGCCCCACCCAGTGACATCTAATGGGCCTCCTTTTTCTAAGAGGCTGGAAACCATATTTGAGCTGATCACATTGTGCCCCATATGATATAAGGGTTCTGTTGGAAAAGAAATAGGGAAGAATGGAAGTTGAATAGACAACTAGTCGTATCTATCCTAGGTAGAATTTAGTCATCTGAGATACATATGCCCAGGACATTGTTTCATGCTGGTTTCTAAACTTGGGAATTCTCCAGTCCTATGAATCTTATATTCTTTCCTGAGTAATCTGGTTTAGCCTCAGCTGCTTCCTGGTATATCAAGGTCTACAGGCAAGAAAAAGGCCACTTACAAGAGATGGTTATAAAATCCCAAAACACGTATTCAAGTACCTTGTGGAGAAAATTTGCAAACAAAATGAAGCTATTTCTGGTAGAGTCTAAAAGCAGGAAAAATGAGGGGTGCCTGGGTGGCTCAGTCGGTTAAGCATCCAACTTTGGCTCAGGTCATGATCTCATGGTTTGTGGGTTCGAGCCCTGTGTCGGCCTCTGTGCTGACAGCTAGCTTGGATTTTGCTTCAGATTCTGTGTCTCCCTCTCTCTCTGACCCTCCCCTGTCTTTCTCTCTCAGAAATAAATTTAAAAAAACATTTAAAAAAATAATAATAAAAACCAAAAAAAAGTAGGAGAAATGGAAAAGACATACTTTGTTAGCCTGCTGGTGGAAGTATAAAGGAACAATTTTTGTGCAAAAGTATTTTGCAGTGCATACTGAGAGCCTTTAAAATATTGTTCATATCCTCTATGCCAATAATTCACTCAGAATGTGCCCTTTTAAAAAGTCTAGAAAAAGTTAAGAGGGCAATTAAATAAATCTGATATGGCTCTATTTTGGAATAATATATGACAATTAAAAATTTACAAAGCATTTAAAATAGTATGTGAGAATTGGTTTTGTTGTCATAATAGCCTAAGGTTCTGCTGTGGTTTCGCCCGAGTATTCCAATCCTCTAGGTCTCCCATTCCTTTAAGACCCAGCTGGAATGTCTGGAGCCTCCCTCCTAGCATCCTGGTTGGATTTAGACTGTCCACTCCATTGCTGCCTGTCACACCTCAAACTTCAGGAAAAAGCCAAACACTCCTTTTTTTACGATTTTATTTTTGGGGCACCTGGGTGGCTCAGTCAGTTAAGCACCTGACTCTTGACCCCAGCACAGGTCATGATCTCACGGTTCATGAGTTTGAACCTCACATCAGGCTCTGTGCTGACAGTGCAAAGCCTGCTTGGGATTCTCACTCTCTTCCTCCCTCTCTGCTGCTCCTCCACTCATGCTCTCTTTCTCTCTGTCTCTGTCTCTCTCTCTCTCAAAAATGATAAGTAAACTTTAAAAAATTATTTTTAAGTAATCTGTACATTCAACATAGGGCTCAAATGCACATCCCCAAGATCAAGTGTTGCACGCTCCACCTGCTGAGCCAGCCAGGTGCCCCTAAATACTCCTTTAGAAAGAAATTCACAAAGACTTTAAAGGGCAATTCGTAAAAGGAGAAAATGTAAATGACTTATGACTCTATGCAAAAATATTCAACCTCAAA
This sequence comes from Crocuta crocuta, assembly GCF_008692635.1. Lineage (NCBI taxonomy): Eukaryota > Metazoa > Chordata > Mammalia > Carnivora > Hyaenidae > Crocuta > Crocuta crocuta. The sequence continues at coordinate 4,782,103 of NW_027551572.1, forward strand.
TTTTAATATGAGAAATTAAAATTCTTGCCTGTCAAACAGGCTAGACTAGAAAAACAATGATCCGTGGGCTATCAGGAGTACAAGGAAATGAGCATTTTTAGCATTGTTTGTGTCAGGGCAATAGCCTCTTTGGAGGGCAGTCTGCTAATATATTGCTTGGCCCAGCAACACCTGCTCTATAATCTTATCCTCTGTCCATAATTGGATAAGAGCATTGGAAACTGTGTATACTGTTCTGTGACTGGTTGTACTGATGTATAAACACAACTCAATGATGTTAAATCTCTGTCATGGAGAATAATGGTAGATGAACAGAGAAACAGGGACGTGTTTGACAGAGGGCACGGTATCTAGCACATAGTAGCTGCTTAATAAATGTTTATCAAGTGATTGATTCAGATGAATCATCTCTTTTGAGGAAATTCATTTTCTTTCCAAAAGCATCTTGCAGGGGCACCTGGGTGGCTCATTCTGTTAAGTGCCCGACTTTGGCTCAGGTCATGATCTCATGGCTCATGAGTTTCAGCCCAGCATCAGGCTCTGTGCTGACAGCTAGCTCAGAGCCTGGAGCATGCTTCAGATTCTGTGTCTCCATCTCTTTCTGCCCCTCCTCTGCTCACTCTCTCTCTCTTTCTCTTTCTCTCTAAAACAATAACTAAAACATTTTAAAAAATAACAAAAAGCGTCTTGGAACTTGCACTTCCGTTGCATGTTGTAAATATTTCTGGTCAACAGTTGTAGCCATGGGAATAGAGCTTAGAAGATGGGCCACAGGCCATCTGTCTAGGACAGTGAGAAATTTTAAGAAACGGGATTTCTTTCTTTTTGTCACACACACACACACACACACACACACACAGTCAAATTCACTATGAGAATGAATGTGATCTCCAAATAAGACTGGAGAAAGATTAGTAGTGGGCCTGGGGAAAGTCTGCAGGGGGCAAGGTAAACCAACTTAGGTTGCCCTGTGGTTTATTTAGTATATCCAGTGCTTTGGATGAGAGGAAACTAAACTGGGTCATCTAACTGGTAAGCATAATCATTTTAGATAAATTAGCATGGTCCAGAGAGATGGTCTCACATCTGACTAAAAAGAGGGTATAGCTTGCTTTAAAGTCTTTTCTCCTCCTCTGCTCAAACATTTTTCCCACAACACACCTAAAAAATCCCTAAACCTTTGTTGCAGAAGACTTTGGCTACAGTAATCAGTGAAGACAACTTGAAATATTGGGTCTTCATATCAGCACATTAAAATATGCTTGGATTTTAATGATGAAAATATGTTGAATTAGAAACTTCGCAAGTTTCATTGTTTATTTTCTTAGTAATTCCCAACAGAATGTGTTCAAATCACTTAATGTAAGAAAGCATCTAAAATAGGATGTTAATAGACTTATTCTTAACTGTTTCTCTTACAAAGGGAAGGATGAAGTAAAGTTGCTTGGTTAGAAGGACTCTGGATAGAAAATGCAGTTTAGGTACATAACATGGTGACTAAGAAAAAAATGGGTTTTAAAATATGGCTATGGCATTATTATTTTGTTGATGGTAACACCTGAGAATTTTTACCATGTGAATTGTGTAAGCAATAATGTTAAAATAAAGCTTACATTTTAGTCTCATTTTAAACATACATTACAGCTAGAATTGTATCACTTGACTGTTTCTAAGTTCTGCTTACCCGAGTAAATATTGTTATCCATTTTACAAAGAAAGCTATGAGTAGCCAGTAAGAAAATTTCTATTTCTTCTTTTTTATTAATTTGTTAGAGTTATCTGCACCAAACTTACTTAAATACTGAAATTGATAGAGTTATTAGATCATGCTAGTGAAGGAAAACTCAATCATAAAAAATTATGCACCAAGTGTGAATGGTTTGGGGTTTTTTTTAATATTTCTTTATTTTTGAAAGAAGGGAGAAACAGAGTGTAGACAGAGGAGGGGCAGAGAGAGAGGGAAATACAGTATCCAAAGCAGGCTCCAGACTTTGAGCTGTCAGCACAGAGCCCTATTCAGGGCTTGAACTCACAAACCTTGAGATCATGACCTGAACTGAAGTCAGACACTCAACCCAGGTGCCCTGGGTTTGGCATTTGGTAAAGGGTCTCACTCTCAGTAAGTAAATCTTCTCTGTGTAATTCTGAAGTTCAAATGTTTCTGATTAGTGTCCTGCTATCTTATTGGTACCTCCTGGAGGGCAATAAGATTAGTAGCGTGCATGAGTTCCTCATATCTCGGCATGATTGAGTCCAGGTTTGAGAGTTGAGCAGTAACCCTGATGAAGAACTGCAGCATTCTGTACATGAGTCACAAACTTGGATCCTGAAAACTTTAACTTGGGTGTTTGTCGACCATCTAACCTTTAATATTGACATCGTTTTAAATGAGACATTTAGACATGTAGCCCATGGCATGTGGGAAACAGGTTATACAATTTTTGTCAGCAGCCTTCAGTGAAGCCAACAACTTGAACTGTATTTACTGCATTTATTGTGATGAAGATGATGTCTTCTGTCTTTCCAGAGTCTATTTCTTAAGAGCGAAAATAAAATGATGCAGTAGAGGGAGAAAAGGGAATGATTTTAGTTGCAAGCTTGATGTTTAGTTATAAATCTGATTTTCATACTCTAATACTATATTTGTAATAATAACATGGGGTGGCCCAATCAGTGGAGGCCGGCGGCACAGGCAATGAGAGAACTCATCCAAGGCAGAATAAAGGAGACAGACATTTATCTGAATACACTGCAACGGAGCAGTGGACAGGACAGCAAAGGAGAGACTGTCCAGGAGGCCATGNGTTAAGGGGAGAAGTGAGGAGGTATGGGAATATATGGAATTTTCCTATTTTGGTGCCTGTGTCTGGTTGTAAGTAGCGCATTGGTCAGCTGGGGCCTGTGGGTGCTGGGAGATGGGTCACCTACTGAGTCTGTTTGCATTCAGTCCAGTGGTCCCTGTGGGCCCTTTTACCTTGCTCAGGTTTCCATTGCTCAAGCCTGTTATCCAAAAGCAGTGTCTACAATAATTATAATAATACATCCTACTGAAACTCTCATTCTAATACCAACATCATAGCTAGATGAGTGTTCATGAAATCAATAAGAATTTGGGAATTTCAGTTTCTCAACTGAAAATGTAACCTTTCTCTCCTACCAGTGGATCTTTGGTGATTCTAGTGAAGAATGTGACTTAGAGAAAAGGACTTAGAGGAAATGTTTAAACTGTCTTTGGACTTGAAAGTATGGTAGTCCTTCGTGTACATTAAAAGTCAGCCAACAGGGTATGGCTCCAACTGGAATAGCAGAGAACAAATCACTGAGCTTCACTTCTGATCAGCATAGGCGGCTTGGTTTGGGGCCTCTGGCTGAGGTTGCAAGGGAATAATCTGCTAAATGGCTCCATTCTTAACGCTGAAAGGCCTCCAGGCAGAAAGTCCAATGGAAAAAAAATAACAGCCAGAGTCACAAATGGAATGTCACCGTAGGAAAACCACCTTTTTCTCACAGGGAACAGTAACAATGAGTGTTTGGAAACAGGGTCTCACGTAGTCTTCACACAGCCAAGTTGTAAAAACCTTGATGAGATGTAGGAGTGGGATGAAGAATCACATGCATTTTTATGTGCTTTCAAATTAAAATTTCGTTTTCCATTTAGCAACATTTTAAAGAAGTCACAGCATTAACATTTCCTGGAAACAAATACATTTTACAGTAGATCTTCAAGTGATGTGCGGTGGTACTCTGCTGGGCAGTGGATAAATTTTGGTTGTACCAAGACACTGAAGCCGTTGGGCAGAACTGGGCAGTCAGAGTGCCTCTGTCTGCCTGGTTGTGCCACACAGCATAATTTTTTCTGTGTGTGTCATGCCCTGGCAAAGGCTAAAAAACTTGCTTTACAAATACGCTTTGCAAAATCCCTTAATTCTAAAAGAAGAAGCATGTTACGTTATTTTAGGAGTAAATACACAGAGGCACAAAGCGGGCAGTGTAGCATCCCCAAATAGAACGTACTCTTTGTGTGGCGATAATAACAGAGTGTGAAGGAAGGCCAGTGGAGGAAAGCCAAAGACTTCCTGTTGGGCTTTTTTGCTTCCTTTGCTTGACCATGCTGACTTTGTAACAATAAATACTCGGTAATGTTCTAGCAAATGTTCGGGAGTGAAGGCATATGGAGCGTTTGATTTTGTTTGTGTTTAAAATATGGTTTCCACACAGATGGCATTGGTTTAGCTGTTGTGTGACTTTGTTTGGATCTTCTTTTGCTGCAAAAAGAGATGAGAACCATAGCTCTTTGAAATGTCCAGCTCCCAGGTCTGTCTTCTGTAGTTTGCTTCACCATGTTTGCAGAGGTGCAGGCTTTGGTCACTAAGATGTCTTCATTTGTGAGACTGCAGTGACTTTCAACAACAGTTTCAGCTGAATCTTGGACTGTTAGGGCTAAGGCATAAAAGGAGGCCATGAAATTACATGGACCATGGATCTAAATATTTAGGTTTTTAGATTCCAGAGTGCAGTTACTGTAGCAGGAATCTGGCCATGGTACTAGAGCTGATGAAGCCAACTGTTTTCTTGAATGGTTGGATGTCTAGGGACAAGGTCTACAAAAATGAAGTCAGTGACATATGTGTCCTATTAAATAAGCTGATGTTTTAATATCCAAAGATATTATAGACATCCAGTCTTTCAGTTTTTCACTACCTTGGTGAAGACAAATAGGATGACAGAAAAAAAAAAAAGAAACAAATCTTAAAATACTAGAAATTTATAAAATTGTGTCACTTNTTACCTTGGTGAAGACAAATAGGATGACAGAAAAAAAAAAAAAAGAAACAAATCTTAAAATACTAGAAATTTATAAAATTGTGTCACTTTCTGTTCGTTGATTATTATACCCACATTTCACATCACCTGGAGCCTGAATATTATTCCAGGGAACACTAGAGTGCTAGCTTTGTTTCCTCTTTCCTGTATTTAGCTTTCCTTTTGTCTGTATTCAGCTTTTCCTAATGGCTCCTCACCCGTCTTTCCAAAAGTGAGCTAAAGTCAGTGTCTCACTTTTGCATTTCCCCAGAAAAAATGCAGCTTCCACCAATATTCAAATAATATGTTTTTCTCTTCACACTAATGTGGCATCTTAGGTTAAAGCAATTCTATAACAAGACACCCACTTCTATCAACATGCTTACATCAACAGACTCTCAAAGGGACAGCAGTAGAATCCATGAAGCTGCACTTGAATTGTACATTAGCCCCTAAGCAGAAGAGCCATTTCCTTCCTGGGACCTTGTGAAAGAGAAAGAGTCTGTAAAACCAAGCTGGATTGTCTTCTGAAGATTTACATTTGGCATTGTGATGCATAGGAAACTGAGAGTCATGGAAATGTTTTGCTCTTAGTTCCTAAATCCTAGAATTCAGGTGATTTTGCCAGGTTTTCTTCTGCAGGATCTGGTTCTTTTAACAATGTCCTCATTATAAGGTGAGATGGAGTATTCAAACATGAGAGTATTTAGTAAATGCTTCATCCACCTAAACCAAATTTAACTAATTTGGAAGAAGATTAAGGAGACCCAGACACTGGTATGATTGTGGGGGAAGATCCAAGATTCATCTACTGAGCTGCCAGAACTGTTGTTTCAAATGTTTTGAAATCAGATTTTGATCTCATACATAATCTTGGCTGAAGGAAAAGAGTTTCCCATTTGGAGAGAAAACGAACTTCTCCCAGCTGCTGTGACTGGAACAGTGGTGTTTAAACGAAAAAGTATTTATTGGTTTGAAAGGTTGGAGTTGAGTTGGTTTGTTTGTCTCTCTTTTTATTTAGCTTCTTCTCTGGTGCTGGAAAACCTGATTTTACTAGAGATAAAATTAACCTTTTTCATATTAGATGTTTGTGAACAACTGACCGAATACGCCCATTTCACAGATGAGGAAACTCCTGCTCCTGGAGGTTAGGTGCTTTGTCCACACTCACGTAGTCGGAAGGTGTCAGAGCCAAGATTCCATGCAGGATTTTCTCACTGTGAAGCCTGGGCTCTGGACCACCATGCTCTGTGGTCTTCCATGGCAAACAGATTTTATTCTACTCAATGTCGTAAAATGTTGTAAGATACGTCTTAGTCCATTTGGGTTGCTATGACAAAAATTCCACAGACTGGGTGGTTTAAACAACAAACATTCATTTCTCACAGTTCTGGATGCTGAGAAGTCCATGATCAAGGTGCCCTCAGACTCAGTGTCTGGTGAGGACCTACTTCCGGGTGCATAGACAGGGTTCCTTTTGCTGTGTCCTCAACGTGGCAGAAATGATGAGGGAACTCTCCTGCGTCTCTTTTCTAAGGGCACTAATCTCATTCCTAACCACTTCCCAAAGGTCTACCACCAAATATTATCACATTGGGGATTAGGATTTGAACATACAAACTTTGCCGGGGTGGGGGCAGGGGGGACACAGACTTTTAGTCTGTAGCAGACACTGCTTTGGGGAGGTTTTCCTTAATCTTTGTATAGCCAGCAGTGCTGATTTTATTTAGCAAGTGACCATTCTGATTATTTGTCCTTAAAGAGACGACTGCTTATATATTATCATGGCCTAGTTTTGGGATTCTTTATTTGCAATTTTTCTTAGTGGTTTCACAGGTCTTCAGGCAGTCCTCAATTGTTACACGATATCAGCACCCCAGCAACCCATCTATAAATGACAGGCAGGAATCTGAAGTTCCCACAACCTTATCCTTAAGCCTATATCTGTCATTGTTTCCTAATGTGGTACTAGGAACATAGTTGGGCCATCATCTTTGTGAAATAAATCACATCCCATCATCCTGAAAGACTCCCCAATAATAGCTCCCTTGCCGACTTAGAATTGCCTCCTAAAAGCCTGCTATTAACATAACCTCATGTTTCTCAAGATAGATAACACTTGGATAGATTTAATTTAGCAGGCTAGCCAGCTGGCTTTCACCTAGCAATGTGTAGTTTCTGAAAGAATTGAAGATATTAGTGGATGTTTTTGAGCAAGAACAGCTAAAAGATTCATCCATTTCTTGAATATACATTCATTTGTCATCTTCCGTGACCCAGGCTACAGATATAGAAAGATAAATGTGACTCCATACCTGCTCTCAGGTGGGACAATTGTTACTATATTGCTAAACGAAGAATGAAGTGGGAGCCCAGTGTTAGGGCCTTTAACTTGGACTTGGAAGTTAGGGAAGGGACCAGAAGAAGATGAGCCTGAGCTGGTTCTTCGAGGGCTAGTGCCTGGAATTGTTGTATTGGAGCAGAGGCTGGGCTATGAGGAACAGTTGGAGATGAGCGGGAGAGGTAAGTTAGGTGTCAGATCAGGAAAGGCCGTGTGTGCTGAACTGAAGACTGCCATCTTTGTTCTCAAAGGTATGGACAACCATTGAAGATACTAAGCAGAGGATGACATGTTCATTTAGAAAATTGTCTCAGCAGAGATCCAGCAAAAAAAGAGAACTACAGGCCAAGTCTCAGGCTGCCATGTGGGAAATACATAGGATGGAGCAAAACTGGAGATGACACGAGCAGAGAGGCAGTCGCTGTGGTTCCGGCAAGAGTTGAGAAGGCCTGAATGAAAGCAGTGAGATAGGTGGAATGACTCCCACAGGGAGGATAAAAGTGGAGTGTGCAAGGCCTGGTAACTGGTGTGTGGTGGGACGAGGGGAGGTTGGAATCTGGCATGAAACATCTTTGGTTTTGGCTTGTGCTCTCCCTGAACACATTATAGAGAAGTGGTGCCCTTTCAGCAAGTTTTTAAGGCAGTGAGTCTCAATGGCAGCTGAAGATTCTGATAAAATGATGCTAGAGGAGTAAGTGTGAAAACAAGGGTCAGTCTTTTAGTTTGGAATTGAAACATTGGTAGTCAGGTGGTGGAGAGGGAGAAGCGGCCGTCAAAGGTTGGCACTTCCTCTACCCACGAACAGCAGAGCCGCACCCTCATGGCCAAGGTTAGCACCTGTTACATGGGGTGTACCCTTGGTACAACATGGCAGACCATCCCACTGGGTGATACACTTCTTGAAGTAATTTCAACAAACATAAATATCTGTAAACATTTATGGCATAATTGGGGAAACAATCAATGTAATATGTGTTGTGAATCTATGCCTGGTACTCATTTTTCTAGGCGGGTCTCTTATGAGAAATAATTCATATCATGGCTAGTTTTCCTCTGGATATTTCTGGCCCTTTTTTATTCCTTAGTAATTTTCCCTATAAATTCTGATCTTTCATATTTGATCTTCCAGCGGTGCCTTGCACAGTTGGTCTCTATGTGTTTTACTAGTCAGGAATGGGGCTCAAGTAAAAGGTTTAGATTTTCTAAGTTAGATTGTAAGCTCTCTAAAGCAGAAGCACTCTCTATAGAAGATATCTCTTACCCTGGAGATTGAACTGCTTCTAGGAGATACTGTATGTACATAGACTATGTTGTACCAGCAAAGTTTACCTGAATTGAGAAACTGCACTATTTAATAACTAGTGGGATGTGGGAAGCTTGTCAAAGTACAGAAACTATAGAGTGGCAACCAAGGTGATTAATTCAAAATAAACACGTGATTGTGTTCTTCCAGAAAGAGCTACATCTGGGCTTAAGGACATAAGTCTTCCTACAGTCCGCAAGGGCTATCAATTCCATTATAAGTCTGGGAATCTGTTTTTTTTTTTAAAGTAAAATGAACAGATGACAGAAGGCTATTAACCTTGCAAATAAGCAGGCATTGTTTCTGGCGTTTAGTGGCATGCAGTTATAGACCTACGACTGACACAAAATTCTAAAAATATTTTGTATCATTAATTGAATAAGCTCTAAGGGAGGGAATGACTATCCCAGCATAAGCTAAAAAGTATTTCAAATTAAGAGGTGAGAAGAAAATACCAATATATGTTTCACAATATAGCTTTTTTAAGAAAAGAGAAAGCAAGGGTGACTGGGTGGCTCAGTCAGTTAGGCGTCTGACTTCAGCTCAGGTCATGATCTCATGGTTCATGGGTTCGAGCCCCGCGTTAGGCTCTGTGCTGACAGCTCAGAGCCTGGAGCCTCCTTCGGATTCTGTTTCCCTCTCTCTCTGACCCTCCCCTGCTCACACTGGCTCTCTCTCTCAGAAATAAATAAAACATTTTTAAAATGTTTTAAAAAAAAAAGGGAAAACAAGTCTGTGCTCATGAATGCATATACAGATGGCCCTGTTTAAAATTAATTTCCATCAATCAATGATAGTTGTCCTTTTCCCTCTCCAGTTTTTCTTGAGTTAATTAGTAACTATAGTTCCAGTTAAGTTTAGAGTTCCTTTAAAATGTGTTCAATAACTGCCTTGTAATTGTTTCTTATTAGTGCTTAGAGCTAGAATGAGCCTTAGAATTCACCAGCCAATCACCCCATTGTATAGTGGAAGAAACTAAGGACTAAGAAAGTGAAATGACTTGCTACAGCTCAAAACAAACAAAAAGACTTTCACCCTATGCTGCTTCAGAACCCTGAAGCACTTAATATAGTATGCATGTATTTGTTAATCAGAAAAACCTTATTGTGTGCTATTTGCTGAAGGTAAGTAAATTGCAAAGCCTTAACTAGTTTTGTTCTGAAATGTGACCATCTTGATGATATGCACGCATGGTGGGCTCTCATTAACCTTCATCAGGTTTAAGCAATATTTAATTCTAATTGGCTTCATTTTCAATTGGCTACTATTTAATTTATTGAGATTGACCAGTGTAATATATCGTTTTCAGGATTTCGACACAATTTGGGGATTTTTTTGCAATGCAGATACTTTGCTTTTGCCTAAGGCAATAATAGACAGGGATGCAAACACTGCTTTAAAGAGAGTGTCTGCTGATTTACATATTTTAAAAGTATTAAGATCAAAGGTAATGAGAATTTAATCCATATGGCATGCAGAAGATAAATAAGAATATTAATACTGTATCAAATACTAATTAAAAGAAACACATGGATCTAATTTTAAGAATGTAACACAGGGATGAAATACTCTTTGTAAAGTTAAGACCCGATTCTTCTGTAAAAAGGATAGTTATGGTGAGTTGGGGTTTTCCCCTCAGGGTGAATAACTGCCTGGTTCATATATATAGCTTTCATAGGATCACGATAATAATTATGAGATGGTGAGTGTGCTTTAACAGTTTACAAAGTGCCTTCACATCTTTTTTCCTCTGCAAAACACAACTTTTAGTCCTAGAACTCTTACCCTCATTTCAGTCAAGTAGAAATAAGCTCATAGAGAAAGATAACCCTGGACTTGACATCAATCTCCATCTCAGTCTTAATCTCCCTCCCTCGCTCTCCCCCGACTTCTGCCATCCTCTCTCCCCCTTCTCTGCTCTAAAGATGACCACTCAGAAGGGTGCAGGGAAATAAGTACTTGCCGTCACCGAGAGTAATGGGTATGTACATTGGCACATTTTAAAAGTATCTATAACTGTTCATATACTTTATGTTAGTCATCTCACTTCTAGGAAGCTAATTTTAGGAAATAATCAGAGATATAGTCAAATATTTATGCCTAAGGATGTTTGTGGCAATTATAAGTGAGAAATTTTTTTTTTTTTTACAAATAGTTNAAGTGAGAAATTTTAATAAACCAAATGTCCAACAAAAGAAGGGTGCTTAAATTATAGTACATCTTACATTATGTAATGTTAAGGAACTGTTAAAACCATGTTTACAAAGAATATTTACAGTTACCAGCAAGTGTTTGTATTTAAAGGTTAAAAGAAAAAAATAGAATATAAGACCTATAATTTTTTATGTATATTTACAGACAGCTACATATTTTCTGTAAAGAACCAGATAGTAAATATTTTAGGCTTTGTGGGTCATAAGGTCTCTCGCTCAGCTCTGCTATTGTAAGGTAAAAGCCATAGACAGTGAATAGACAAATAATCATGGCTGTGTTCCAATAAAACTTTATTTAAGCATGCTGAAATTTTAATTTCACATAATTTTCATGTGCTACAAAATATTACTCTTCTGATTGTTTTCAACCCTTTAAAAATGTTAAAACCATTCTCAGCTCATGGGTCATACAAAAAACCCACAGGCCTGGCCCAAGGCTTATTATAGCTTGCATTATAGAAAGAAAGAGCTTAAAATAGTCAATTATCTCTGGGTGACAAAATTGTGAGCGGTCCTTATTTTCTACCTTAATATTCTTACCTATGTGTTCTACATTTTCTATAGTCTATACATTATACTTTAATAATTGAAGAATACACAGGTTTTTTTTAAGCACTTGTTAGCGTTAATGAACTACCCTCCATGTGGCTTCAAGCTACCAGGAAGGACACAGGCCCCCAAACACACCCTTAATCTTCTTCCCAGCTCTTCCACCGAAGAATTTGGTCTTTATGATGACAGGTTGTTTTGGGAGCTTTCCCTTCCCCAGAACTTTGCAGCAGTCTGATCACAGCACGTCAGTGATAGGAGCAGCTCTGGTGTCCTTTGGGGCAGCATTTGCCCGTGTCTGCTCATCCTGTTTATCAGGTTGGCAGTTGGGCAGAAGCCCTGGTTCCTGTTTAAGTGGTGATGCCTCCTACCAACTTTTCCTGGGTGATATCTGTCCAAGTTCATCCTGTGGCAGTGCCGCCAGCATTACCTCGGCCTCCTGGGTGCTTCTGGAGCTGGCCAACGTGGCTGTGGCTCACGCGGCCCCCAAGTTTCTGAGTCTTCCTCAATCTGATGTCAGCAGCCCGGACAAAAGAGCCACATTATTTTTTAAAAGAAAGAAGGTTTAACACAATGCAAGCGTCAGGGGCAAGGTTTGAAAGAAAACCCCTTCCTACCATGCCTGTCACCTCCTAGAACCTTATGCCTAGGAGGATCTTTAGAGATCTATGAATAGTTCAACCTTTTAATTTGTAAAAGGAAATGAAGACTCCAAAGACGTATCAGCTTGCTCAAGATGCAAGGCAATCAGTGTGAGAGTCCTAGATGGCCCCAGGCTTCCAGAATCCCTGTACAGTGCTCTTTTGACTTCCTCCTGAGGCAGGATTAGTTGTAGGCAGGATTCATGTTATTTTGTTTTGTTTTGTTTAATCTCCAAATCACTTTTATTTTGTGACTTCCCTTTCCTTTGTTGTTCCTTTTTTAAAAAATACCCACAGCCGGGGGGCCTGTGTGGCTCAGTCAGTTAAGTGTCCAACTTCGGCTCAAGTCATGATCTTATGGTTGGTTGGATTCAAGTCCCACATCAGTTCTGTGCTGACAGCTCAGAGCCTGGATCCTGCTTAAGATTCTGTCTCCCTGTCGCTCTGCCCTTCCCCCGCTCACATTCTCTCTGCCCCCCTCAAAAATAAACATTAAAAAAAACATTAAATACCCATAGTCAGTTCTGTAGGCTAATATGTGAAAACCACAGAGGCCTGGTGTCCTCCTAACCTTTTATAAGAGCACCCCACATGTGGAACAAGGTAGCTGGAAGAAGAAATGTTTGTACAGTCAGCTTTGTCAGAGAAAGAGTCAATTTAGGAAGGCTTGGTTAGGTGGTCAACTGCCAGCCTTCCTCTGTGAGAACATGTCCCTCACCAGCCCCCAGCTCTGGGGAACTTCTCTCTTCCCCCAGGCACCTTCTAGGCCTTTAGATCCTCCCTTCATAGTTGACCTGTGCTCTAACCACAGCTGCACCTAGAAAAAGGGCAGAGAACTAGAGCCAGAGGGCCTGGGTTCTGGCCCTGGCTCTACAATCCTGGGAATGTTTTAAGGAAAAACATTCTGCCAAAACTCTCTTGTCTTTCATTATCATTCACTAGCCAACATTTCCTGATCACCTAGAATTACATCACTGTCACTTTGCTAGCCTGGGCTAGGGACAGAAGGAAAAGTCTGTCACAACCCTGGCCCTTGGTGTCAACAAAGTGGCTGTAACTCCTCTGTCGACTTCCCAGAGGGCTGGGTATCCAAATTAAATTATCTGTATGAAGTATTTTAAAAACTCAAACACTATGCAAATGTGAGAGGCAGTTTTTATTATCTGTGTCTGTGCTTCTTACTAAAAGTCAAAAGGCAAGAGGCTGAGGCTTTCACAATGTTTAACCAATGAAAGAAGGCAGAGGGAGGCCCTGAGACAGTTTCAAGACCTCAGGTTTCTAAAAATAAAAACAGACTGTCCACAGGTCTTTTCCTCCTGCTGGCCTATCCATATGCTAGCATAAAGAGCTGAAGGCAAAGCTGATGGAAGTTAAGTTACTTTCTACATTGTGAGTAATTTGAACTTGTATGTGCTCTAATGGATCTGAATTCATATCCACAGGATATTAGAAATACCAACTAAAAAATGAAAAACAACTTCCTATGTCCTTCTAACCAAAAGAATAGATTTAGAAAACGTTTTCCTATTCAGATGAAGGTTTATGGTATTTTTAAGGTGTAGAGGAGAGACTGGCTGTAAATGATAATTCAGGCTTAAGAAGTCAAAGGTGAAGGACTTCTCTCTAATATTTTACCATATTCACTTCATATGGGTTATATTCCCCATGAGTGGCTAATGCACATATATAAAACTGCATCTTTTTTTTTAATGTTTTATTTATTTTTGAGAGAGAGAGATAGAGACAGTATGAGCAGGGGAGGGTCAGAGAGAGAGGGAGACACAGAATCTGAAGATGGGCTTCAGGCTCTGAGCTGTCAGCACAGAGCCCAATGCGGGGCTCAAACCCATGAACTGTGAGATCATGACCTGAGGTAAAGTCAGACGCTTAGCTGACTGAGCCACCCAGGCGCCCCTATATAAAACTGCATCTTATAAGTCTGCACAGTCCTTTATAATTACACATGTTTAATTACAAGATGACTTCATTGGAAGGCTTTTGCTGGCAAGTAATTGCACATTTAACTCAAACTAGCTATAATGATAAAGAGGATTTGCTGGCTCCCTTAATTGAAATGTCCTGAGTACATAAGGTATGACTTGGTCAGGATTTCAGGCTCTGTTCTTTGCAGTTCCCTTAACTCTGCCATTCTGCATGGGTTAATTTCACCCTCCGTTTGGTTCCTCTTAAGATGGCAAAAAGGCTGGGGCGCCTGGGTGGCTTAGTTGGTTAAGCGTCCGACTTTTGCTTAGGTCATGATCTCGCGGTTCGTGGGTTCGAGCCCCGCGTCGGGCTCTGTGCTGACTGCCAGCTCAGAGCCTGGAGCCTGTTTCAGTCTGTGACTCCCTCTCTCTCTGACCCTCCTCTGCTCACACTGTCTCTCTCTCTCCTAGAAATAAATAAAACATTAAAAAAATTAAAAAAAAAAAAGATGGCAAAAAGGCTAACAGCAGTTGTTGACTTTACATCTAAATAAAACTCTATTCCTGTAGCAATAGAGCCTCCATGTTGCAGAATTTGGACTACCAGATCCTAACCAATTCCTGTGGCCAGAGGAATGCTATAGACTAATTGGCTGGGGCCTTGGTTGTATGCACCAGTTACAGTAAGGAAGGGAATGGGGTTACTCTGATTTAGACCATTAGGACCCATCCCTGGATCTGGGATGGGCTCAATCTCTCCCAAATAATGAATGCTATGTGTCATGGAAGGGGTGGAATGGACTTAGGGAAGACAACAGTATTCATTGTATCAGTCATGATCCAGTCATTAAACAGGAATCATGTCAATTAGTTTAAGAGAAAGAATTTAACAACTCTAGTTGTTAACCAACATTCGAGAACTGAAGGGGCACGGAGGTGGCTCAGTTGGTTAAGCATCCAACCCTTGATTTCAGCTCAGGTCATGACCTCACTGTGGTAAGATCAAGCCCCACGTAAGGCTCCTTGGTGAGCATGGAGCCTGCTTAGGATTCTCTCTCCTCTCTCTCTCTCTCTCTCCCCAACTCGTGTGCCCATGCACTCTCTCTCTCACTTTCTCTCCCTCTCTCCCTTCTCTCTCTCTCTCTCTCTCTGCCTCTCCCCACTCATGTGCCCATGCTCACTTGCTCTCACTTTCTCTCTCTTTCAAAAACAAAACCCCGAACACTAGAGAACAGAAAAGGCAAAAGGGAGGTACTGCAATACCCCCAAGATAAAAATTATAGGAAGCAGCTACCACTCCTCAAGCTTGAGGAGCAAAGAGAAGATGTTGTGATTGTTAGGCTTGGAGGAAGGGCCTCAAAGAGCTGAAACCCAGACCTTTGAGAAGGGTCACAATCCAGCTGGTGCTGCTATCTGAGGGAATACAGTTAGGCTGATTCTGGTAGCGTGGGACACTGCAAAATGGAACTAACTGCAACTATTGGAATCAGCCATCCCTGCCAGGGTAAAGATCAGTTGCTGTGGCGATGCTGACAGGAACCAAAAAAAAGCAAGAAGAAAATATGTATAGCTGCTGTAGTCCTTGTTACAGTAAATGAAATGGTCATAAAGATACAGTTGATGCTAATAATTTTCTTATTTCTTACTCTGTGGTCTCTCAGTCAAGATCTCAACGTGTGGATATTCTTTACACAGAAGGTAACCCAAACTTCATTCCTGAAAGGTCTGAGTCTTCCCTGGTTCTTCATATTTCTATTTACTGTTGTTTTCCATTAACTTCTACTTTTGGACCTGGAAGTAGTGCGAGGTTCCCAAAGAATATCCTGGGTTCCAGACAGTCCCCATTATGTAGCCCCAATTCCTTGATAATCAGGATCAGTCCATCCAGTGGCGTCATCTCTTTGTTTGCCTGATGGTTCAGTGGCAGAAGGAGTCCAGAATGCCAAGCGGCAGTCTCATCTTCTAACTCATTGGAAACATTGTTGCATCCCCTGGTGGAAGTATCCCTTTTTTGGGTACCTAGACCTTCAAACCAGGAAAATTCAAAATTGTGTGGACAAGAAACAAAATTTCTATATACAACTATTGCAGTTATTTAGAAGGCAATAAACGAAATCCAGAGTAGACCCGTTATCCTTGAATTATTACTCCCTCGAAAATACATTTTTATGTTAAACTTTGATCTTCTGGAGGGCAAAGTCTGTAACTGGTTCATGTTTGTATGTCTGGGGGGGTGGGCAGGGGAACAGGGAGGGGCTCTAATAACACCTGTATCCTGATAGGCAGTTAGTAAATACTGATTGAATGTATATAGGTAGATAGGTAGCTAGATATGACCTAACTGGCTAGTATCAGAAGACTAAAAATCTTTTCATTTTCATCTTAATATTGCTTGCTCACACAGGAAAGCTAGGTTTCTTCAGTCTCTGAACTTATGAATAAATTCTAGTAATCTGACTCAGCAACCCCATTTATCAGTATTGGGTTGAAGATTACAAGTACGTGAGTTCCTCCAAGGAGATGTTAGGTCTCTTCTCCCCTCAGAATGTCATGGCTTTTGGGTAGTGTTTAATATTGCTGTCCACTTTAAAGTGGAATACCTTAAATTTTAGAAGATTCATTTTCTTGTAAGTGACTTTAAACAGGGAAACATTTCATTAGCTCCTCTTCCCAAGTCCCGAGGAGCTCCCGAAATGTGAACCAACGCAGCCTTCTACTGCCTGGAGCTCTTCCACAACATCAAACGCTTAATGAAAATGTTTTCCTCAAACCTCAAGCATTTCCAAATATTAAATGTGAAGAGGAAAGATTTTGCTCTAACTACAAATTGTTCTACAACTGCAGGGTATGTGAAAAATGTGTGTGCGCTCACACGCACGTGTGTGCACATGTACATGTATGTTTTTCCTGTATAATATTTCTGACATAAATATAATATTATGTCCAACACTCTCTAAACACAATCATATACGTCCTCCCCAAAACACAGCCAAGCTGTCGGCCTGGGAGAAGGTAGATTCTCACGCACACAAGGTCACATTGCACTCTTAGGGCTGTAATGCCTGGAGATCTACAATGGGTTGTTTGGGGCAGGAGGCATGGGTGGACAAAAGGAGTGACCAAGCAGATTAATTTTAGTTAGATAGATTTTACTAAGGCACAATTTTAGGGGCTGGCCTGAGCTTTACAACAGAACAACTGTTCTGCATTTGAAATTTCACCCTCTCCCGAGCTGCTGTGAAGTAGTATCGAAAGTAGTTCCCTGCGAGAAGGTAATGGAAACTTGGTGAACGTTTTCTGTTAAAGGATTTCAAAAACCTCCTAAGGTAAATACAGTGAACGCTCTTAATTGCTGCTAAAATTTGCATTTTGCATAATTTATACTTTGTTAAAAATGTATTAAATATCCTAAGCTGTTAATGTATTCACTGTATTATCCACAATTTGCACTCATTTTTCTGAACCAACTGCTAAAATATTTACGTGTTCACTTGTAAATCTTGCTTTAAAGAGTGGATGTTATGGTCTAAGTAAACAGACACACACACCCCCCTCAGAAATTGTGCTGTCCCCCGCTGGGGGTGGCATCACTGAAGGAAGCCCAGACAGCGTACTGAAGGCTCAGATCTTTAGCAGGAACTCCAAGGAGCTTAGCACTTTCTTAGAGAAATGACTTGGTTACAGAAATGCTATACAGTATGGGGTATAAGTTATTGTTCTTAAGAAATTCATATACTAATTAGTCCATAAATCCTGGGCAAGCAAAAAGTTTACGATTTGAATGTAATTACTCAGCATATGTATAGAGCTTGTCACTAAAGAAGCAACTATTCATAAAGACAATAAAATACAGTTCTTGGTTGCATAATAAAATGGAGAAACTATAACCAACAAAGAACTGGAGAATCAGCATGACCAAATTTAAAGATTTGTGATTTGTAAACAGTCCTTTTTTTTTCAGATACAACTTTTTGAAATTATTTGAGCACATAGAAGGCACTGCCAGTTACAACCCCAATGGTTAGTGTTTTAGGGAGGATGGGGTGTCTGTGTGTATAAAATAAAATAAAATATTTTCAAACAAAGAAAAAAAAATAGTACAAAAACACCCCCATAATAGGTCTTAATATCTCACCCTATTTGAATTCAAGTTTTTTTCAGTGTTTATTTACTTTTTTAAAAAAATTTTTTAATGTTTTATTTATTTCTAGGAGAGAGAGAGAGAGACAGCGTGAGCAGGGGAGGGTCAGAGAGAGAGGGAGTCACAGACTCTGAGACAGGCTCCAGGCTCTGAGCTGGCAGTCAGCACAGAGCCCGACGCGGGGCTCGAACCCACGAACCGCAAGATCATGACCTAAGCGAAAGTCGGACACTTAACCGACTAAGCCACCCAGGTGCCCCAAGTGTTTATTTACTTTTGAGAGGGAGAAAGAGAAAGTACACACGAGAAAGAACACATGAATGGGGAAGGGGCAGAGAGAGAGAGAGAGACAGAAGATCTGACGCAGGCTCCACCCTGTTGGTGCACGGTGCCATGTGGGACTCCAACTCAAAAACCATGAGATCATGAACAGGGCCCAAATCAGAGGCTTAACTGACTGAGCCACCCAGATGCCCCATGAATTCAAGTTTTTAAGTTCAAATACGATTGAAACCTTCCATTACCCTATCCCAATCCCATCTTCCCTCTCTTATTCCTATGGTATTCACTGTCCTGAATTTTTAACCCCTAACATGTTTTTAACTTTTTGGTAAATGTGTAATGACAGAGTTCAGGACACACTATCCTAAAATACAGCATTTTGACATACTAAACATGTCAAACTGAAGGAATTTGAGAAATGGCATGAGCAGGAAGGACTTTCTAACCTTCCCCTGAAGCAGGTCATAAAACCCACCTGTGAGAGGGGTCCTCCCTTTATCCAGAGGAAAGGAGCACCTTTATTTCCAAAGAGAAGGGACACAGAGAGGAATCTGACCCATCATGCTTGCTAAGTTTTTCCAGTTTGCCCCACTTGGCTCACCTCTGTTGTATCACATCTTTCCACAACTTTTCACTCTTCATCAAAAGTAGCATAAAAATACTCAGGTTTAACCATTTCTTTAGGTCTTCATTTTTTTTAATGAAGGCTTCTGTGTCTCATAAAATTTATATTAAATAAATTTGTCTGCTTTTCTCTTACTAATCTTAGTTTAATTTTTCAGACCAAGTCATGGACCCTAAAAGGGTTGAGGAAAATTTTTCCTCCCCTACAGTAGGCAGAAGCCAATTTATCCTGAAACTAAAGAATCTTAGTTTAGGGACACTTGCTCCCATTGTTTCCTCCGAGGCCCAGAAGTTGTCAGGGTCATTGTCCAAGAAGTAGCTCCCACAACAGGCTAGAAGTCCGGAGCAACACCCAAGCCTGAGGTGCATGGCCCTGGGGCTGACAGAACTACCTCCATAGCCTCACAACTCCCAGCTGCCAGAGATGTTCTGCCCCTGACTCTCATCTCATCATATTCAATCCTAAGAGAAGAATCTGCTTCTTGCTAAGGGGCTGTGGTCCAGGCTGCCCCAGAAGCCCTGCCTAGAGAGATCAGTTGGCCACTCTGCTATGCAAGACAGAAGTTACAGAGTTGTGATGCTTAAAGAATCTTTTCTAAAGTATCTCTTCCTTTTGCTTTAATTTGCTGACCAGCCATGCTAGAGAAAAGATCAAATTGTTTTTTTATACTTAATATTAAAAAAAGGATTAAAAAATTGGAGTCAAAGAGAATGGTGTTTTTAAAAATTTTTTTAAGTTTACTTATTTTTGAGAGAGAGAGAAAGAGCACAAGTGCACAAGCAAGGGAGGGACAGAGAGGGAGACACAGAATCCAAGGCAGGCTCCAGGCTCTGAGCTGTCAGCCCAGAACCCGATGTGAGACTCAAACCCACAAACCATGAATCATGACCTGAGCTTACCTGAGTTGCTTAACCGACTAAACCATCCAGTTGCCCCAAAGAGAATGTTAATATAGAGAGGTGTCAAATAGTTAATAACATTGGTTTTTTGGATTTTGTTTATGGTATTTGTCAGCTTTAAAAAAAATTATAGTTGTGATTTTTTCCTTATTCAAATTAATATTCAATTTTGTACCTAGTTTATATTATAATTATATATCCTTTTTTTTTAAGTTCACTTATTTATTTCGAGCAAGAGACAGAGTAAGCATTAGCAGAGGAGGGGAAGAGAGAAAGGGGGGAGAGAGAATCCCAAGCAGGCTCTGTACTGTGAGTGCAGAGTCCAGTGCAGGGCTTGGTCTCATGAACCATTAGATCATGACCTGAGCCAAAACCAGGAGTTGGACACTTGACTGAGCCACTCAGGCTCCCCAAAGCTTTAAAAAAAAAAAGCTTTCTATACTGTGTATATTATTTTTTTATGAGTTAAATGCATTGCAGATATATTCTCCTGGGTTTTTTTGTATTTATAGTAACTTTTATTGAACATATGAATTTAATTTTAACGTAGTTCTATCAGTTTCTTTTCTTTACAGCTTGTGTTTTTTGTGCCTTAAGAAATCCTCTCTCTACAAGCTCATGAAGATATTAAACTTCTTTTAAATTTTTGAGTACTTTGCTGTTTACATGTTTAGGTACTCACTCCACCTCAGATTTATCTTTACATATGACATGAGAGAAGAATCTAGAATTTTCTTTCTTTCTATATGAATAACCAGTTGGTTCCCCTGCATTTGCTGCATAGTACATCCTTTCCTCACTGATTTGTAAGGTAAATCATATTCTTTTACTATTGCTCTCATAACAAATTACCACTAATTTAGTAGCTTAAAACAATACAAATTTGTTATAGTTCTTGAGGTCAGAGGTCCAAAGTAGATCCTGCAGGGCTAAAATCAAGGTGTTGGCTAGGCTGCAGTCCTGGCAGAGGCCCTGGGGGAGTATTTGTTTCCTTGTTTTTTCTAGCTTCTGGATGGCTCTTGAATTCCTTGGCTAATGGCCCCATTCCTCCATCTTCAAAACTAGCAGTGCCAGACTAAGTCCTTCCTGCAGGGCCATCTCTTTGACACTGATCTTCTACTTTTCACTTCTACTTTTAAGGAGTCTTGTGCTTACATTGGGCCCACTCAGAAAAACCAAGATAATCTCTCTAAAGTCAAGTCAGCAATTAGCAAACTTAATCCCATCTCAACTTTAAATCCCCTTTAGAATGTAACCTAACATACTCAAGGATTCTGAGGACTAGAATGTGGACATCTTTGGGGTGGGGGTGGGGAGGGAGGAAGAAGGGTAGGCATTATTATGCCTACCACAGAGATCAAGGTTCTAAGTCCATTTCTGGGCTTTCTCTTCTGTTGCACTGATTTGTGCACCCCTGTGCCAATACCACAGTATCTTAATGACAACAGCTTGATAATAAATTTTGATATCTGGGAGACAAATCCCACTGCCTTCCATAGCTGGTGTTGTTCTTCAGATTTTTCTTGAATATTCTTCCTCTTCTTATCTTCTGTATGAATTTAATATTAGCCCATCAAGTTACATAAGAAGTATGTTTGGATTTTTCCCTGAATATCTAGTTTAAATTGGAAAGAATTTCTGTTCTTAGAAGTAAAGGCTATTGTACTTATTCATTTTATTCAATTTGTCTTTTATATCATTCAATAATGTTTTTAAAATATTTTTCCTATAAAAGTCTTTCATATCTTAAAATTTATTTATGAATTTTTGTTGAAATTATTTATCTATTGCTGCCTAACTCATTACCCTATAGCTTAGTGGCTTACAACAACAAACATGAATTCAGAAGCAGCTTAGCTGTGTGATTGTGGCCCAGGACCTTTCATGAGACTTAAGATGTCAGTGAGGACAGTAATCATCTGAAGGCTTGACTGTAGCTGGAGAATCTGCTTCCAAAATGGCTACTGGAAGGAAGCCTCAGTTTTTTACTGGCTCTTGGCAAGAGGCTTCAGTTCTTCATCACGTGAGTCTCTCCTTAGGGCTGCTTTGTTAGTGTCTTCATGACATGGTGGCTGACTCCCAATCACAAGGGATCCAAGAGAAAAAGGGTGAAGCTATAGTATCTTATGTGACTCCACTTTGGAAGTCACAGGCTGTTATTTCTGTGGTATCCTCTTGATTAAACAAGAATTCCAGGAAAGTGGGGAGGGCACTGGAGGCAAGCTACCATACCTATATTTTCTGTTGCTATTGTAAATGGGATTTTTTTTATAATATATTTTTGAATTGGCCAGCATTGGTATATGGAAGCACTATTGATTTTTGTATGTTGATATTGAACAATAGCCTGCTAAACTCTTATTACTTTCAATCATTTATAGATTATCTTAGTTTTCCTATATAGTTTATCCTATTGTTACAAATAAGTAAAATTTATTTCTTCATTTCCAATTATAACCTTCTTTTTTCTTGCCTTATCACATTATGTAGAAGCTTCAGTACAATATTGGGTATAAGCAGAGTTAGTGAGCATTACTGTCTACTTCCTGATCTTAGAATGCCTTTACAAGTTTCATTACTGGGATGCCTGGGTGGCTCAGTCAATTGAGCGCCTGACTTCAGCTCAGGTCATTATCTCACAGTTCGTGAATTCGAGCCCTGCATCAGGCTCTGTGCTGACAGCTCATAGCCTGGAGCCTGCTTCAGATTCTGTGTCTCCCTCTCTCTCTCTACCCCTTCCCTGCCCGTGCTCTGTTTCTCTCTGTCTCAAAAATAAATAAAATATTTTTTAAAGTTTCATTATTAAGTATGATTTTTGCTATAAATTTTTAATAAAATTTATGAGGTTAAAGTACATTATCTTCTGTCCCTAGGTTGATAATACTTAAGTGTTATATTTTGTTGAAAGCCATTTCTGCATCTTTTAGATGAACCACAAAACTAAATTGTACTTAACAGCCTATAGTTTAGTCTCCTTTAACTTTCTAATTAGTGTGGGATTTTGATATTGTACATTAATAGACTTTTTAAATATTGAAATCCTTGAAAGCTTGGAATTCTACTTCATTGTAGTGATTTTCTATAGACTACTAAATTTTACTTGCTAATGCTTTAGAGCATTAGTTATAGTTCTGTAATTTCTCCTCAGAGCTTAGCACAGCTCTGTGGAATCAATGACGTAAGTATATGTTTTGCAGAGGTTTATATGCAGAAACCTGCTTGACAGAGCTCTTGAGTGCTCTTTCACTGTGGGGCTTTGGGGCTGCCAGAGCACAGGTACCATCATCTCATTATTAGTCATTATATTCCAGACAGCTTCTCTATGTGAGAAAGCTACATCAAACCTGAATCCTATACCCTTGGGGGAGAATACATACACACACACACACACACACATACACACACACACACATATACATGTATATTGAGAGAGATATGTAAAAAAAAATATATATATATATATATATAAACTTGAGCTATATAAGAGAATAAGATTTAGTTATCAAACTGAGTTCTTTTTACACATTTTTATAAATAGTAGCTAAATACCTGCAACAGTAGCACTGACCCCTACCTAGGATATTGTTTTCATTTTAGGAGAATCAGAAATTGGCAAAGCTTGGTTTGGAATTTTTTTCTCAGTTGTTACTGTTAGGATTTGATTTTTTGTACTTAAGTATGCACACATACATACCATCTGGCACTTATCTAATATTTTTCCCCTTTCCTATCATAGGAGCACTTGTAGGCAGGGATCATTCTATTTAATTACAGAATTTAGTTAACAGGAAGCAACTATTATGTGCTAGGCATGAAGTATTGGGCTAATGGGACATAGTTATAAACAAGACAGAGATAGTCCCTGACCTCATGAAATTTACAGAAAGGAAGAAAAGCATTTAAGAATTATAAACATGAGGGCGCCTCAGTGGCTCAGTTGTTTAAGTGTCTGACTCTTGATTTCAGCTCAGGTCATGATCTCACAGTTCATGGGATTGAGCCTCGCCTTGGGCTCTGCGCTGATAATGTGGAGTCTGCTGGGGGTTTCTCTCTCTTCCTCTCTCTCTACTCCTCCTCTCCTCACCCCTCTCTCTCTCAAAACAAAAACAAAACTGTAAACATAAAGGGATTGTCTGAAAGGAGAAATCCAGGAAGCTGGGGGAGTATTTAGCAAAGGAACATAGCCTAGTCCCAGAATCAGAGAAGACTATCCTAGGAAGTTTCAAACTAAGCTTAGACTTAAAGGATGAGTAGAAGCTGGTCTTGTACACTCCAGCAGGAAATGTGTTTCAGGCAGAGGGAATGATGCNAACTGGAAGGACTGGAAGAAGTCCAGTGCACCTAGCACATGAGATACCATAAGCTTGGAGAGGTAGGCAGGTGACAGGTATTGAAGTCAGGCCAAGGACTTTGAGTCTTTCACTACAGGCATTTTCTGCGACCCCTTAATAGAATCCCTTGTTTACTGGTAGATACTAATTAATATTAGTTAAAGGGCTAAATACACAGGTCAGTTAGATTGCCTTCTCTCTGTGCATCTCCTCGGTAAATGAAAAATTCCAAACACTGCTTCTCAAATAGCTACAGCCAGTGCGGCTCACGTGGGCAGACAGTAGGGACTGCAGAGCGACCAGAGAGCTGCTTAATACTAGCTTTGAGGCTGTGTTAAATTGTAGGCCCGCTGCTTCTACTAAGGTGGGTGCGGAAGTTGTGCTGGCGCTGGTTACAGGAAGGGGTCGGGGGGAGGGAGGTGAGACCTGCACCAAACCATCATTTGTCTCTGTAGTTGGCTGCGGCCTCCTCTGCAGACTTGGATCTTCTTCAACCATCACAATTCTAGTTAATCAACCCCACCTCTATCTGATTTACTACAAAAGTGAATATTTACTTGATGTATAATAATAACATTGTGCTGTTGATGGTAGTGGTATATGTTAATGAACTATCTTTTCAGGCAAGAAGCTTTTGTGGCAATTTTAACAAAGCTATAAATTACCTTAACAAGGCAATAAATAAATTATATATAAATGATAACAAGTAAACACAACCCAAAAAGTTGAGGACCGTATTAATCTAAGATATGCCCCAATGTTAGGCAGACAATCGTAGACTGCTGATTTATAAATTACCTTTTATCCACTTTTCAGGAAGAAAAAAAGACTCCTTGCAGGGGAAAAGGCTGTTTCACGCAATATAACTTTGCAAAGAAGTTCTAGGACTGTAATCAGATTCAAGTTTGTGATGGCTGGAGACACACTCCCAGTAGGTCTGAAAAATTCCCAATAAGCAAAGGGACGAGGTGGGAGCTTCTGTCGGGGAAGCAGAAGCTGCTTCCTTTCTTAGAAGAAGAAAAGAGGACAAGATAGGCTTTCGGGCAGATGTGTGTGGGATGGAGACAAAACTTGGGAGAACTTTGTTTCTGAAGGAAGAGGACCTCACCGCTCTTCTCTCCAGGGCTTTGCTCACCGCTAGGGTCACTGCACCCAACTCCACATCAGTTGTCAGGCCCACTCCGGACAGACTGGGATGGTAGGCTGGCCAGCGCAGCCCTGATGGACATACAGGCGCCTGGCGAGGACTCTCCAGTGTCCATTCGTCTCTTGCCTTCCCTCACAATTCCCCTTCCTTCATTTTGCTCGTTTCCTCCCTCTCCTTCTTTCTCCCTCCTCATCTTTTTCTTTAAAAAATAAAAATGCATCGAGACTTATGACCTCTGAGTCCCCCAGAAAGGTGAAATAAGTACCCTGTAACAGGCATTCAATATTTAAACCTTTTGTTAACAAAAACAGTTGTCATTGTTCTCTCTTGGGGCCCCAGAGAAACCATGAGACTGTCCCTTGTCACTCTCCCACCGAATCCCTTCCTGAGCACGCTCTCTGGAGGTGGACAGAGTCTTTTCAGCAGCATCTTGCTTCAGAGGGCATTAAAGTCACAGCTTGGTGAGGGCACATAGCCCCTGTCCACAACTGCTAACCTAGCCCTCGCCAGAGAACTGGGAGCCCAGCCTTGCCCAGGGACTTCGGCCACTCCTGCCACACCCGTACCCTGGGCTGTTGCCACACCCGCAGAGCCCTAATGGAACCGGAACTGGGATGAACTCTAATTTTAGTGTTTGAGCATATCTGTGTGCATAACTAACGCTTGTCTCCCCTACCGGATTGACAGATTCTCGAGAGTGGGGATCAAGTCTCATTCCATCTCTGGTCCTCAGTGAGTCCTGAGAGGAGAGGTCTCAGCCTCACCTGCGTTCATGTGGCAGAGACCCCCAGTTAGAGGTCTGCTCTTTTCTGGTGGAGTCTTCTCTCAAGGGGCCCTGGGAACAGCGCATCACTTCTGAGTGTGCCTACACCATTCCACTGGCCATATTCAGGGTCTCTGTGAAAAACAGGAATGACAGGTCAGGGCTAGAGGCATCATTTCTCTGAATTTTCATTTTATTTAGAGTCACTGGTCTCTAATGACATCCTGAATCCAGGATCCATTTTTGAAGAGTTGCGTTTCTCTAGAAAAATCAAGATGGGTACTAGGCTTATCTATATATAGTAAATAATAACACCAATAACAGGAGTTCCATGAGTATTATACACTATGCCTGCACCTGAGTTAAGTGTTTTTCACATAATACCTTAAAAAGAAAACATCTTTATAAGTCCCTGATAAGGAAAGAGACTCAGAAGCTTGCCCAAGGTCACACACTGGCAGACAGTACCACCTAAACTCCATCTCAGGTCTTTTGGTGAGGAGGGATGAATTTCTGCCTGAAGATGTTATTGTTTGTATAAAGCAATAACCTTTAAAAAAAATTAAACTTCAAAAAACAAGCTAATTTGCAAAGTACTTATTTTTGTTTTCAGTGTAGCCTAGCAAAGAGCCATTTTCATCTTCTCTTGTGCCTTACTTTCCTTCCCTCTGCCTGTAGTTATATTCACACAATGACAAACAACTGGATCAGTACAAAAATGTGCTAACATCCAGATGTAGGATATCTTATATACCTGCTACCAGGCATCTGGCTAATTAAACAAATCCAAATTTTTATTTGATTACAAACTTTTCATCTAGGATGTGGTCCCCCTGTGGGGGGTCTATTTTTGTGGTATATCTCCCTCCAACAATCTGGGAAAATACTGTAAAATTGAAGTGGACGAGTTGTGGACACCTCTATCATAGCTAGAGATAAAGCCTTATTTCTGGTTTATTTTTTCTCAGCCTCTGTACACCCATCACCACATTCATGAAGTATTTATTTACCAATTAGTCAGCACTGTGAACTGGTTGATTTAATGATCTCTCCTATGATTTATGCATAACTTTTATTAATTGAGCCTGTGGAGATGAAGGGCGGATATAAATTAATGTGGAAAATGTACCACTTGTCATTCCTTTAAGCAAATACAGTACTCTTCAACTATCTTTGCTGTCTTTTTCCCTTTAGTTTTAGGTAAAGGCGTACATAAGTACCAGAGAATACTGAGGGTTTCGGTGTTGGTTTGGACCTTTCACACTTGTTAACATGGTTAACAAGACCTTTTATTGATCTGTAACTTGATTCTTAATAGTTATAGTATTTCAAAGGGAAAAGGCAATATGCTGAAGTTAAAAGGCAACTTAGAATTTCCAGCATTGCCATCAGCCAAGCACGCTGCTGATGAGTTATTTTTAGGCTCTCTGCCTTTGATTCTGACCCTTAGGAGGAAAACTGAAATAAGTTTTCAGTAGATACTAGGTAGTTACCCTAGACATCTGGGATGCTTTCAACAAGTCAGCATAACTGAGAACATTTCCACCCTTCTCAACTTCTGAGCCTCAGATCCATGCTCCTGTTACTCCTTTAATACAGTACTTTTCAACCTTCACTGCACATTGGAATCACCAGGGAAGCTTTAAAAAGTATCGACTAGCCTGGAACTCAACTCCTGAAATTCTAATATCATTGTTCTGGGTGTGGCCAGCCATTGGGATTATTTCAGAGTTCCCCAGATGACTCTATTGTGCAGCCAAGGTTGAAAACAATAGCTTGAGGGACACGTACAGAGAGGAGGCCTGATAAATAAGTCTTACACATAAATTCCAGCATGTCCTCAGGTTGCAAATGTTTCTGTGAGCCTGAATAATACATCCCAGGTGACCAGTGTGTTACGTCTCGTGATTCATTGTGTCCTGAGCCAAGAAAAGTTTCAGAAATCACTTGAGCATGTCTTTCTTTTATGGAGGACCCGAAGAGTATCTGTTCTTAAACCTAGCTCTCCCTTAAAAGCTCAGGACAAAAAGGAAAGGCACATATGAACCATCTATCACTTTCACCACCTACCTGCGTTTTAGTCTTGAGCTCTTACAGAACCAGCCTCACTTTTTTTTTTTTAAATTTTATTTTTTTTAATATTTTTATTCATTTCTAGGAGAGAGAGAGAGAGAGAGAGAGCGTGAGCAGGGGAGAGTCAGAGAGAGAGAGGGAGTCACAGACTGAAACAGGCTCCAGGCTCCGAGCTGGCAGTCAGCACAGAGCCCGACGCGGGGCTCGAACCCACGAACCGCGAGATCATGACCTAAGCGAAAGTCGGAGTCGGACGCTTAACCGACTACGCCACCCAGGCGCCCCAGAACCAGCCTCACTTTTGCATACCCTTCCATGGTTTTCCAGGAGTGAACACTGGGTCGTATTGGGCACAGGCAGGCTCTCCGGCTCAGCCTTGTGACATTTGTGAGATGACTAGCCAGCATTACGAGTACCATTTGTGGCAGTGGAACAGACCCAGGTGATCAGAAACCTATAGCTGTGGCTTCATCAGCAGCTGGCTCTGAACAAGCAACTGAGTAAGGAAAAAAGTAGAGTCACAGCTCCTGGAGTTGGGAATCATGTCAAGATTACAGTGTTTGTTCAGGGAGTGGTTTTATTTTCCTCACTTAGGAAAGTGGCACCACCGTTGAAGTGGATTTGCTAAGCAGTGGAAGGAAAACTAGAAACTGAAAGCAAGTCTTCTTCTAATACAGACTCTATTATAACCTGGTAGTAGATCTCAGTGCCTCTGTGGGTTTGCCCTTTGACTTTGTGGGGTGCAGCCATTTGTTCTGTCGCCTTTACCTTGTGACCTAAGGTTCATAGGCCCAGTTTTCAGTTCCTCTGCACTAGACTCAAGAGAAATACCAGGCTGAGAGCAGTACTTTTCACAGTAGGCTGGGCCTCACCGAAGTGATTTATGTGTTTTTACTTGGAGACTATATTTTAATGCCGAGATTTTTCTGATTATCTCTTTGTGTGCACCCGCTCACCACATGGGCCCTTAATTTAGAAAATATTCAGCAATTACATGTGGAATTGATACTTTACATAAAAGCAAAAATGGTGCCTGTTATGTATGTTACTGAAAAATTCAATGTCTTATTTTTCTGGCAATAGAGATATGTGACCCAAAGAAATTGCTCATTATTTTCCATTTTCTATGAGATGAAAAGTTCTTAATTGAAAAGGAAAGCTGCCCCTGAATAAAGGTCACATGATGGAAATTTTGGTTTCAGTGGTCCTAAAGACTTTGCTAGGCATCAGAGACGCTGCTGTGTGCTCATAAATTTTAATTACTGATGACTCAGAATCAAATCCAAATTTGATTTAAACTAAATCCAAAATTTTTGAAATTAATTTTGATGTCACAATCAGATACTTCAGGGGGTGCCTGGCTGGCTCAGTTGGTAGAACATGCAACTCTTGATCTCAGGGTTGTGAGTTTGAGCCCTATGTCGGGTGTAGAGATTACTTAAAAATAAAATCTTTAAAGGTGCATAGGTTGCTCAGTTGCTTAACGGGCTGACGTCGGCTCAGGTCATGGGCTTGTGGTTTGAGTTCGAGCCCTGCGTTGGCTTCTGTGCTAACAGCTTGGAGACTGGAGCCTCCTTCAGATTCTGTGTCTCCCTCTCTCTCTCTCTCTCTCTGCCCCTCCCTGCTCATACTCTGTATCTCTCTCCTTCAAAAATAAACAAACATTTAAAAATAAAATATTTAGGGGTGCCTGGGTGGCTCAGTCGGTTAAGCGTCCAACTTCGGCTCAGGTCATGATCTCACGGTTTGTGGATTTGAGCCCGCATCGGGCTCTGTGTGACAGCTAGCTCAGAGCCTGGAGCCTGCTTCAGATTCTGTATCTCCCTCTCTCTCTGACCCTCCCCTGCTCACGCTGTCTCTCTCTCTCTCAGAAATAAATTAAAAAAACACTAAAAAATTTTTTTAATAAAATATTTAAAAAGTAAAAATATACATACATACATAAAATAAAATCATTTTAAAAATCAGATGCTTTAGCTTCATGAAACATCCTTTTTCTAGGAACTGCTACTTTGACACTTGATTATCCAAATATTTAACAGTTTGTGTAAACAATTAACTCAATTTGGAACTCAATTTGGATTTTTTTAAATGAATCAGTATATTGGTTTTCTGTCTTGCCAAGTCTGCCCAGTGCCAAACAAGCTGAACGTCATCAGTGTCAGCAGGTTTGCTGTGGGGGCACTTTGTGATGTAGAGAAGTAACATCAGCCAACTGTAACAGAAAGCATTTAGATAGCATTTCACAAATGCCTTTGCAAAACCACGGTGCGTGATATGGGTCTTTTAAGTTGTTTTGTTGAATTTATACTTAAACAGGTAATAAAGAGGAAACAACTCACAAACTCAGAACCATAAAGGATTTGTGTCTTAATTAGCTTGGTCAAAATACACCTCAGACTTGTCACTTTCTATGGTTAATATTCTTATCACAACCACTGTCCAAATTATGAACTCAGAGGCAAAAGGTGTATATACACATACCTGTGAGTATAGATATAGTTATAGATACATAATACATTATGTCCTTTGTAGCATATAGTTGTTTTTTTTTTATTGGACAAAATACACTTTTTTAAAAATTATTTGAGTGTCCAATTTTTAATATTTTTTCTTTTTTTTAAATATTTTAATGTCAAGTTGGTTTCCATATAACACCCAGTGCTCATCCCCACAAGCGCCCTCCTCCATGCCCATCACTCCCCTCCCACTCCCCCCACCCCATCTGCCCTCAGTTTGTTCTCGGCATTCAAGAGTCTCTCAGGGTTTGCCTCCCTCCCTCTCCCCCACTATTTTTTTCCTTCTTCTCCCCCATGGTCCTTTGTTAGGTTCCTCCTAATCCTCCTATACGTGCAAACATATGGTATTTGTCCTTCTCNTATTTCATTTTGTTGTCTGATAGCTGATACTAGGACTTCTAGCACTATGTTAAACAACAGGTATTATATAGTTTTATATATTTATAAAGAAAATAGGAAGTTACTTTCCAGAACAAAAATTTTGTAAAGTTCCTTTCTTCTAAAACAACCAAAGGCATAGAAGAATGAATGTTTCCTATGACTCTAGGGACAAAGATTCAAAAATTGACAGATTTTTTCCTCAAAAGTTCTGTCTTAACTTTTCTCTTTTGAGTATGAGTTGACACCCTAAGCTGTTTAGAAACAACTGGGAATACTCCTTTATATTTTGGTTTTACATCTAATGAAATTTCCGATTATGCCCCCACCCCCACATTAATATATTTCATTTTTAAGTCACCTGTAATGAGTGAGTCAGGCACAAAGCAGACTGAACCAAGAGAATGTTCTTCTTCTCACACCTTAGCTAAGGCTGTTTTTTTTTTTTTCAAATGTTGTTCCAAACATTTCCATTTCCGCTATCAGAGGTAATGCATTATATGGTTTTTGAGGTTGTTGTTTTTTTTTGCCTCAAAACTCTGAGTCAACAGAATCCAGGCCCCTAAAAGATCTTTTTTTCTTTATCCGTATATTTTCCTCCATGAAGGACAGGACATGGAACTGAGCTAAGAAAATCCAGCTTAACTCAGAGGGGGTAAAAAATGAAAGCAGTCTGCTGCTCTCTTTTAAACCCATGAAGCGTGGAGGGTTGAGAGAGTATTACACTTCTGATACCAAATTTAGAATTTTCTAGAAAGTAGGCTGTAGTATTCACAATGGCTTCTTTCCCTCAGAACCAGGATGCTGCGTAGGAAAAGCTCTTGGCCCAACTGCTTTCTTCACACTCACAGTCCCTCAGACTTTTGACTTCGCCAGGGGATCTTTGTCAGTTTAACTTGAGAGAGTACGTCTCATTATTCACAGGTGGCAGATTCCTGCTGCACTGGGCTGGTGGAAGAAAAAGGTCCTATTACCACCTTTGCTCCCATCATCCGGCTGGGCCTGTGTATACTTTATTATTTCTCCCTCCCTACTTGGAACTTTTATTTTTTTCCCCAATAGCCTCAGGCATGATGATTTTTTCTTTCCTTAGTGAAATCTATTGATACAATTATTTAATTTTGGTTCTTGATTGCTCTCCTTGGAGCACCAGCGGATTCCTGTGGATTTAAGAGCTTGAATAGTGTCAATATGTGCCTGCAATTTTAGACCTTCACAAATGCTAATCTCCTTCCCAGAAGGTCTAAAACTCCTGGGTCTCTGTGTTAAAGGTACATAGGGCCTCTGTTATTTCTCATGATGATGCTAAATGAGTTCAAACCCCATTCTCTGAGATCAAAAATAAAAAAATCAAAGAGTTGTTGGGTTGTAAACCACACCTTTTCACATTTCAGTGGACGAAAGAGATTTTCTATGAAAACGTGAGGTTAATGACAACAGAGGTCAGTGATACAAAAGATGGCTAACACTGGTCAGTTGGCAGGACCAGTGTGGGAAGGGAGAGTGAAGCAGAACAGCACAAAAGACTTTTTTTTTTTCCTTTCTGGCAAATTCTCCCACAGATTTTCAACAAAACCTGGAATCATAGAACTTTAGCATTAAAAAGGATCTTAGAGGTTATCCAGTACAGCCCTCTTGTTTTACAGCTGAGCACCGTACTTTCTGGTTAACTTTCTTAATGTTTCCTCCAGGTTTCAGCTAGAAAAATAATGTATATACAGAATACACATTAAAAATGCACTAAGCTTAACAGCATAAATTTAGAGCCTGCAAGTGCCTTACTTCCCGGCTGAAGTCTCTTACATCTACCATTTCGCAATTGACTACTCACTCTCAACTCAGGATAATATATTCCATTTTCTAAATACCCCACACCAGGCACCCTCCCCCCCCATACATTATCTTATTCAATCCTCACAGTATCCCTGTTGAAATGGATTTTTTAAATTCCATTTACACATGTGGAAACTGAGGTATGAAGAGGTTAAACCATCTGTCCAATAATAGCTAGGTGCTCAGATTTCAGCCAAATTTATCTGAACCAAGGCTCTATCATAACCACCCAGCCTCCTGTGTGTAGTGTAAAATCACTCTCACGTGTGCCTTTCTGTTGACAGGGGTACTTTTGGAGGACCTTATGGACTCTTGAGGTGGGGAGGGGTAGAAACATCCCTAACAAGCTGTATATTGGGGTCCAGATAAAGGTGCAGGGCCAGCTTGGCAACATTGATGAAGCTGCTCTTCAAAGACAGGATTCAAGTGGTAGTCCCCAGTGAGGTTCCCTTTAATAACCCCATTCTCTGTGTCCTGCGCAAAAAGGAAAGGGAACCAAAGATTTGCAGAAATTTTAGAGCAAGAAGAAACCCTTCTAGATTTCTAATTGAACCCGTATGAAAACTAAGACTCTGAGAAATTAAGAGACCTGACACCATTTTTTGGTTAAGACAAGAATGGGGATTGGCAGGGAAAGGGAAGGGAAAGCAGTTCACATTGACCGAGCACTTACTATGTGCCAGGATCTCTACCAGTCGCTTTTTTTTTTTTTAATGTTTTTTTTATTTATTTCTAGGAGAGAGAGAGAGAGAGACAGCATGAGCAGGGGAGGGTCAGAGAGAGAGGGAGTCACAGACTGAAACAGGCTCCAGGCTCTGAGCTGGCAGTCAGCACAGAGCCCGACGCGGGGCCCGAACCCACGAACCGCGAGATCATGACCTAAGCGAAAGTCGGACGCTTAACCGACTAAGCCACCCAGGCGCCCCTCTACCAGTTGCTTTTTGAATATCCTTTCCTGTCCTGTCTCCCTCACTGAGGGCAGGGATGCTGTTTCTCCCATTTAGTGATTTCACATTGGTGCCCTCATACAGCTGTAGTAGATGTTCAACAAATACCACTGTCTGTTCCAATACATTACTGAATGATTGCTTCCCCAACTTTAAGGAGAGCATACCATCTCCATTTTATGAATTCAAAAACAGGTTTGGTGACCCTGACATAGCTTACGTACGTTCACAGAGTTTACCCATGGACTCCAGAGCCCACGACTCCTTGCACACATTAGTGTAGAAAAGATACATCTCCAAGCAGAAAAACAGACCTGAATATCAACTTTCACTGCCTCTCGCCCACTGCTTAGCAAGAGCTGGAGAACAGAGGTCTGAGTGAGTCCTGTTAGCCCTATGATGTCATTAATCTCACAAGATGCTAGGATCCACTTACAGTATGCTGTGAGGTATCATAAATAATTAAAAGAGAACTGCACATCTTAAAATAAATGAGCTCCATACACTTAAACATGATGCCGCCTTGGATTTCCACTGTTTTGTTTCCAGCTCTCTCTGATGTGCACCCTGGTAGTCATTAGTCAGGAGCATCTGTAAGATTTTCCTATGTTATGAGACGGCTGACCATTTTTCATGGAAAATCCTTATTATTTCATGGAGCTCACCGATTTTACACATTGTGAGATTCATAATGATATTGTAACCAACGACTGCTGGTGTTGTCAGCCCAGCATTCCTCTCCTTCACTTCGTCTGATGTCACCGACTTCTTTTGGGAAATTGTCTCCTAACACACACACTTCACGTGGTTCTGATGAGGCTCTCAGGCGAGTTGTGTTAAGTCCTGGTCAAAATGCTCAGTATGTGCCCCAGGGCTGGTCTATCAGAATTCCTTATCCTGCAGCCACTGGGATTGGTCCAGGGTAGGCCATATGCTTCAAGTTAGGCCTGAGATTTCGTATATGTGTATCTCCCCCAACCCCCAGGTCACATCCTCTCACCCTGCCCCTCCCACCACCACCACCACTGCCAAATAGCAAAAGGCTACTTGGACTAAAAGAGAATATTGTCGATGCAGAAAAGGGAGCCGAACTAAGAGATGGAGGGAAGGGCATGTAGGCATGCAAGAGACAGGACAGAAAAACCCCAAGTTACATGATTTAAACCCGTAGAATACTGGAAACCAGCTCTTCCTTCCAGGCTGCTCCATCAAATATTTCCTGTATTATGTAAACAAATTTAAGATTCTTTTTATCACTTGACCTAACACACATTCAACCCATTTTTTAAGTTTATTAATTTTGAGCAAGTGAGACAGAGAGTGCAAGCAGGGGAGAGGCAGAGAGAGAGAGAGAGAGAGAGAGAATCCCAAGCAGGTCTGTGCTGACAGCTGTGGGGCTTGAACTCACAAACCACGAGATCATGACCTGAGCTGACTTCAAGAGTCAAGACGCTTAACCAATGGAGCCACCCAAGCACCCCCAACACATTTTCTAATAGTAAATGGGAGTTTTACCCTGTATATTTGTGAATAAATAATAAAATGGCTAACTCTGGGCTATGACATCATTACCCTAAGGATGACAGGTTCCAAGAAGCCCCCTGCTATCCCATCAGCTGTGAGTCAAGCCAAGACCTGCCCCAACCCCAGTCTCACAGGTGTTTCAGTCCCACCCCCTCCTTGCAGCCTTTCTCCTCTCTGTGGTGATTCTGCCTCCTCCATGCACACGCACTCTCCCAGCACATACACTTCTTTATTCCTGAGCTGGGTTTGCACACTTTCACCTGTCACTTTTCTGTCTATTTTACTAAAAGCAGCCCAGTAATGGGCACAGAAGGTGATTATTAAATCGTTGTTGGCAGGGTGCCTGGGTGGCTCAGTTGGTTAAGCATCAGACTTTGGCTCAGGTTATAATCTCACGGTTCATGGGTTCAAGCCCTGCATTGGACTCTGTGCTGACAGCTCAGAGCCTGACATCTGCTTCAGATTCTGTGCCTCCCTCTCTCTTTGTCCCTCCCTCACTCACATTCTCTGTCTCTCTCAAAAATTAAGAAACATTTTAAAAAATCCTCCTTGGCTACTCGTCTCAGCTGAAAGGGTGGTGTGGAGAAGCCCTGAGGACAAAGTTGTGCCCCTGGCTCCAGCATACCTGTGCAGGCGACTTCCTGGGGCTCTCGAGTCTAATGATCCCAGCTGCTTCAGCATTCACTAGCTGTGAGATCTCAGACAAGTCACCCTCCCAGGACTGAAGTTTTATCTGTAAAATAGGAGCAATAACCACCATCTTGCAGGGTTGTGGTGAAGAGAAAAGATAATATATGGCAATCAGTCAGTCCAGCCCCTAGCATGTAGGAGGTATTCAAAAAATGAACATTCCTGTCTTACTTAAAGATGGCCAGGTGGTTGGTGGGAACGCCGTGGCCACGAGGAAGATCAGCTGTGTAGCACAGCTTTAGACAGTCAAAACTAAATTATGAAACCATTCTTCACCATGTGTCTCTGCAACCCTTTAATTTTGCTCCCTTCTTGTTTAACTGTTACCCTCTAGGGGTATTCCTGGGTCTCCCAGCTCCAGAGAACATGTCATCTTGGCCTTCATAGGTCTGTCTTCTCACTCTTACCTAACCAACCCCTGCCCCTTTCTCAGCAAGTCTAATGAATGACTGAGGCTTCTGTGGCCACCATTGCTAATGAATCCACTCTTCCCAAATATGGTTGCATTTTAGCGAGCATCTCTTGCAGTAAAAATGCCCGAGTCCAAGTGTTTACAACATGTTTGCCATTTCTAACACCTTCTATTATTCGCTCTCTTGGCTACTGTATTTTGAAATTTGTATCTTCTCCTAAGGGTATAATTTATTTCCTAAAATTAACTTTCCCACTTTATTAATGATAGGAATGGTTGCCATTAGGGCTCAACCCACCAGCATGATGCAGTCAGTGCCTCTACATTGAGTGAATTCATTTCAGGCCAAAAGGAAAGAAATCTGAAGTTCCAATTAGCCTATTTATGATTTTGACTAGGTTTGTTGGAATACTGAAAATACTCTAAGAAGTCCCATCACATAATGCTGAGAGGCATCCCTATTTTAACCACTCCACCTCCAGGAAAGCTTTTCTTTCTGGTACGAGGCCTGGGAGATGGGAGGCCCTTGAGCCTCTCACATCTGACCTACTAGGTGGTCCCTCTGCAGATACTGCCAGCCCCTAGGGCTCCCTCTGCCTTATCTTCATCTGAGTTTGCTTTACCTAAATTCAGCTGGGCCTCAGAACACAATGTAAATCATGCAGAACGCTGTTTCTAGCTGTTCCACATACATAAGCATTACTGCCCATTCCTAATTGGACTGGATTTGGCCATGAAATTCCTTAATTCTGACTATATGTTTTCTCCCACCCAAAGGATTCATAGGAGGAAGAATGACTTATTTTAAATAAGTATCTCTTCCTCTGTTCTTTTTCTTCCCTCAGCACTCTCCACTGCCCCCTGCCCCCAACCGCTATACCATCTGCCCTCTAAGATGGAGAGGGCCCTTTAAGGCAATAATAAGCAATGCATTTTGCAGCAGGCAATCTCCAAGCTGAAGCAGGCCTGAGAAGCCATTGTTCTTACACTCATCAGCCACAAGCCTGTGAAACAAGTCTATGTTGCTTCAGAAAGAAGTCTCTTTCACTTGCCAGCCCTGTTCACTAGGTGCTGTGATCTACCTTTACCCATGAGTGACCCTCATGGACTTGGTTTTCTGTCCACACATTTGTCTGCTTAGACAGGAAAACATGACTGGAAAATGAAAAATGGTCTCCATGGTACCAGAATCTTTGGTTGTCTAGTGTTGGCCTTGCCTTACCCTCAGCACCCCCATCTTCCTTGGGGAATCTCCCCACTGTCTAGATGGGAAGTAGGGAACACCATTCTCTCTTCCACTGCACAGTGGCTACAGAGCAGCCCTAATAAGAGGCCCTGCCAGGCCAGTGCTCCCCAGACCCTTGAGCCAACAAGGCAAGGACACGGCCGGGTGGAATCATCAGCGTGGCAGAGGCCCGGCCTCTTTGAAATTCCCTGACCCTCCATAGTGTTCCTGGATCCTACTTCTTGTCCAGGCTGGGTTCTCTGCCTCCCATCAAGGTTGGGAGTCCTTGACTTCCTTCCAGTAATTCGCGTTTAACCTAAGATGGTCTCCGTCGGTTTCTGATGGCTATATCCAAGACCCCTGACTCATGCTGGTGAAGTAGATATAATAGTACCTATTAGTAGTGGTTCTGCTGCCAACATTTCTGCCTTTGTGGCTCTGCTCTTTATTGTTTATGCAACTAAAAAGCTTTGATTCTGATATAGTCAACTGTAATAGCATGGCTAGAGGAAGATCAGGACAGTGTTGGAGAAGAGAACAAACAATCTGCAAAGGGTCTAGTTGTGCAACTTATTTCTCAACATAGCATCTAAACACCATAATCATAGCATTTGGGGACAGCAAAAATGATTGATTTTGCAGAAAATATTTGTTGTTTAATTACAGGATCATATGGGTCTTTTGGCAACCAACAGATGCCAAAACAGACTTTAAGCACCATCTTGAGAAACTTGTGATTTGCTTAGTGTGCTTTTAATTTAAAGCATATGGCTTCAGATTCAACTGCAGTGTCCAAAATGAAGACATTAGTAATGAATCACTCTATTGGAGAAAACGCAGTGCGCCCAGATCAGGTCTTTTGGTCTGTGTACTCAAATGGTTCTGTTTAGAGGCATAAACACGAAGCAGCTCTCTGTTTTAGCTGGGTGTTCCTGGGATGCATGTGACATCAAAGAGCCTCACAAACGAATTTTCCTGCTACGTACAGTGCTTGGCACCAGGGCCCGCCTCCATCTGAATAAACAAAGTGCGGTTTGGCCACTAGAAAGAATGCCCAAAAGATCATTTATTTTATGGCAACTCTTCCTTTTTTTCAGTTTCTCAGCCTACTAGCTTAGCCTGAAACTTCATGGCACTTGGGGAATTCAGCCAGCCTGTTTGGAAATTCAGAACTGCAATCCTTCTAAGAATCATGTTTGTGATTGCAGGTGGGGGACGTTGGTCTGTTGAGACCACATGTGGTCTCCCTGCTGGTGAGGGAAGGCTAGAGACAAGTGTACAGAGTAGTGGTAAAAAACATGGGCTCTGGAGTCAAATTTGAATCACCTGGCCATTTTCTTGTCCTGTGAATTTGAGCACAGCCTTTCAATGATCAGATCTATAAAGTGGGGATGATAGTATCAATCTTATGGTGTTGTGGGAATCAAACGAAATAGTCCATGTCAGATCTAAGCTAAGAATCTGGTACCTGATAAGCTATAATAACATAACTATAAGCTATTATTTTAATTATTTTTAAAGGCAGGATCTATTTCATCTCTGCCTCTTTGCTTCTAGTCATGTTATGCCTTTGCTTAAGTTTGCTTAAAATACATTTAAATTTAATAAAGTACCTACTGTGTATTTACCCATATCTTCTTTTATCATTTTTAAAACCTTTTAGTATTTAGACTTAATATAAATATCTGTGAAATGTTTGCCTTTAAACTATCAGAATTTATCTAGCACAAATGATTACCTTCATAAATCAGTCATCATTAATGACTATTTTCCTTTCTTGGAGGCTTTGCCTTGCTCCTTTATGACAGCGATGGCTTGTGGAAGGTACCAATGGCAGGAGGTAAAAGCTGAAAGCATCTCATTCAACGTATACAAAATAAACTTCTGAAGACAATCACTTCCTTGTTTATGTGTAATTTGATGATTGATTGTGGCACTTTTAATGGCTTAGCCTTTTCATTGGGTTTTCTGATGCATTTACAACAAAAAAATTGTAATATATTTTTAGTGTTTATTTCTGAGAGAGAGAGAGATTGAGGGGAGGGGCAGAGGGAAGAAAACAGAGGATCCAAAGTGGGCTCTGTCCTGACAACAGAGAGCCTGATGCGGGGCTCAAACTCATGAACCGCAAGATCGTAACCTGAGCCAAAGTCCGATGTTTAACCACCTGAGCCACCCAGGCGCCCCATAACAAAATTGTTAATATAGGGTGAATAACTGTTAATGGGATTTGTCTTTCTTCACAAGGGTGCGAGGGTAGAGAAAGAGGGTTAAAATTCCCCCTTAAGTCCTTTTCACTTTTTGTTTCTGCCGTTCTCACTTCAGCCAAGGTTTTCATCTCTTTAGCTTGGACTTCTGCAGTGTCCTTTGTTATTCTTCCTTTTGTCCCTCCTCCAATCCATTCTACATGCCGCTGCCAGCACATATGTCACTCTCCTGATCAGAAGCCTCAGCATCTCCCGAGGGTCCGCAAGATAAAAGACAAAATCTTTAAAACTGACTTCCAAACCTTCACAATCAAACTTTATTTTATATGTTTCTCCATTTCCTTGCCCCTGAAATACACCTTCCTAATTAGTGGTGATTCTAGGGGAAAGCCTTCAAAGCGCTTTGCCTCCATAATATTAGATCCATGAAAAAGCTCTCCCAAATAAAAGTACTAATATTGTTTGAAATACTAATTGCCCATGTAGTATAAAATGGGAAAGAAAGCATCTTTAGAAGACTGTCATTCTGGAAAAAAAAAAGTCAGGGGACCCTAGGTGGCTCAGTCAGTTAAGCATCTGACTTCAGCTCAGGTCATGACCTTGTGGTTTGTGAGTTCAAGTGTCATGTCAGGGTCTGTGATGACAGCTCAGAGCCTGGAGCCTGCTTCAGATTCTGTCTTCCTTTCTCTGCCCTTCCCTCATTCATGCTGTCTCTTTCTTTCTCTCAAAAGTAAATAAATGTGAAAGAGAAAGAAAGAAAGAGAGAAAGAAAGAAGGAAAGAAAGAAAAACTATAAAGCATATTATGCAAGAAAAAGCAAAACACTGAGTACTTGCTGCATAAGCCTTTTGATAGCCCATATTTCTTTATTCTAAAGGATTGTTTTTCTAAATGTCATATTCAGTGTTTTTAATGTCAGCATCGGGCTCTGTGCTAACAGCTCAGAGCCTGGAGCCTGCTTTGAATTCTGTG
The DNA here is from genome assembly GCF_008692635.1 of Crocuta crocuta. Classification (NCBI taxonomy): domain Eukaryota; kingdom Metazoa; phylum Chordata; class Mammalia; order Carnivora; family Hyaenidae; genus Crocuta; species Crocuta crocuta. The sequence goes on from NW_027551572.1 coordinate 4,822,843, forward strand.
TCTCCCTCTCTCTGCTTCTCCCCAGCTCACTCGCTCTCTCTTTCTCTCTCTCAAAAATAAACATTAAAATTTTTTAATTAAAAAACCTTTTTTAAAAAGAACATTTTATGACTTTAAACTGTTACAAAAACCTGGATGTTCATCAGTAGAAAACTTGTTAAATGAAACAATAAAAATGGAGCCATGAAAAGGAATGAGTCATATCTCTGTGTACGTATTCTTGTAGAATAGCCTCATGTTATATCAAACTCTGAAAAAGGCAAGACACAGAGTAAAAAAATAGGCTGTTTGAGGTTTTATTGAGGTATGGTTTTGTCTTAAGGACAGGAGCTGTGCAGCCTTAGGACTGTATCTACATAGACTATTTCACACGACACAGGAATGGCAGTGCTTACCTCGAGAGCAAGGACTGGGCTTCTGGGGAGGACTTATTGTTCATTCACTACAGTCTTTTGTGCCACTTGACTTTTTTCCTATACCTAAAGTGTGTGACTTTTTCAATTAAAATATTAATTAAGCATTTTTGACTGAAATTTGTAATGAAATGTTACTCTCATTTAATAACCCTTAAGCTAAGAGAGAAGTGAACTGTACCAAGAGATACAGAAACCAAGCCAGTCAGCATTTTTCGGAGTCAGAGGGGAAAAAATTAAACCCTCTTAAACAGAAGAATATTCTTACCAGAACCATGACTGCATAGTTTTCAGAACTTGAGAGACAAAATAAGATAAAAGCAAGGATAGAAAAGTTATATTAATTAAAGTGACCCAAACAGAATCCTTCCAGAAATATGGGAAGAGAAAGTGGAGGAGAAGATGACACTTGAGGAACGTAGTATTGCACATAGAGCAGATGTGCAAGATTATAATGAGTTCTCAAGACTATGTTTTTGCTGATAGCAGAAAACAATCTGGTAGCTTCCACGTAAACTCCATCACTCCCAGGATTTTTTATAGTATCTCTTTATTAAAGACTGAATTCTGGGCTCTCCTCCCACACCTTCCTTTTCTTATCCCCTTCTTAGCCACATTTTAAAACATTTTTGACTCTGCTTCTTGCCTGTAATCCTTCCCCTGCAGAATCCCTTGGGCACATCCCTCCTCCTGAAACATACTTGTCAAGGTCACTGAACATCTCCAGGTCTCTGGATCCAGAGGATTTTCTCTGTCCCTTCCTTCTACCTCTCAGCAGCATTTGATAACAGCTGACCACCTCACCCTTCGTAAACCACTCTTTTCTCGGTGCCTGTAAAGGCTCACCGCACACCCCTCTCGCTTTCCCCCAGCCTCATGGCCACTCTTTGCTTTCTACTAAAACCTCAAAATGCTAGAGTTCCTCAGGCCTCTGAAAACCTTTTTTTCTCCTTTTCATTTATTCCCGAGACCTGACATTTTATTGATGGGTTGATGGCTCTCCAGTTCATATGTCCTGCCCAAGCTGTTTCTCTGGATTCCAGACACGCTTCCGACTTGGCATCCCCGCTCAGATGTTCTACAGGTGCTCTCACGCTTACCACGTCCAGGACTGAACTCTTGATTTCCTCCTGGCCTTGGAAACCTAACTCTCCCCTGGGTGTTTCCTATCCATCCAGGACCCAGGCCAGAAGTCTGGAAGTCGTTATTCATTGTTCCTTTTCCTTCGCCCTCTACATCCAGTGCATCAGAAAGTTACGTTTTTGACTTCCTACAACATCTTTATTTTGTCTACCTCTCTGTGTCTTCAGCACCACAGCCTGGTCCACACCCATCGTCTCTGAGCTGCAGTAGCCTCATCAGTGCTCTTCTTGTTTCCATTCTTGTGCCTCTACCTGTATGGAACTCCCAACAAAGATCGTGATCCTTGATGAGAAATAAGCTATCTCTGTCTTTCTTTCTTCCTATTCTCTTTCAATAGCTTCCCATTGACTTAAAATTCAGATTCCCTCCCTGGCCATCAAAGCCCTGCATAACCTGCCCACAGCCCATGTCTCCAACTCCATCCCACACTAGGATTCCTTTTCTCACTACAGTCCAGCCCCACTGGTCGGATCTGACCTGCCTCGGGGTCATGAATATGGTGTTTGCATATGCTGTTCCCTCAGCCTGGAATGCTCTCCAACCCCCACTTTTACCTCTTCCACATGGCTGGCTTCTGTCATTCTTGAGCCTCAATTTATCTATCACCTTTCTGAGGAGCTATTTCTTTGGTTCTCTTTCCTATATAATTCCCACTAAAAACAACCTGCTTGTTTCCTTGTTTGCACTCACCGTGATTTGTAGTAACTTACCCGTTCAGAGTTGAACTCCATCACTAGGATGAATGAAATCTCCAGGAAGGCAGGGATCACGTCTGTTTGCTCACCAGTGCATCCCTAGGAACTGACACATGGAAGACTATCAACTGATTTTTGCTATCACTGTGGATTTAGGAATGTGCAGTTTTCTGCAGCGCTTTTTCTAGCTTTATAAAAAGAACAAGAGTCACAAATATGCTCTTCTCTTACTAAGTAATTATTAATATGGAAAAAAGTATTCATGAGTAGAAAGTTATATTCCAAATTTTTCTATTATATTAAATTGAATCACACGAGGTTGCTGCTCTTATAGACCATTTGTTTACAACCAAACAGCAATATCATAAGGTTCAAACTAAGAAATAGTCTAATGAAGTGTACATAGTTTAAGCTGTTGTATCAGAATAGTTTAGATTATGCTTCAGAAACAAACACCACCCACACACCCCACATCTTAGTGGCTTGTAACCACAAAGGCTTATCCCTCACTCATGTCACACCACTGTAGCTGTGGCTCTGCTCTGTGTCATCTTCAGTCAAGGACCCAAGCTGATGGAGCAATTTCTGTCTAGATCATTGCTGGTAATTGTGGCACAGATTTAACCAATCACATCCCAGCTTCTACCTGGAAATACACCCTTTCAAAATATGTGTATTTCACTGGCCAGGGGAAGTCACGTGACCACCCCTGCATTCAACAGGGTAGGGATGTGAATCTTCCTAGTGGGAGAGGCACTTTAGGGGTAGCAACAGGAATATTTGGTATAAAAGTAATACAATCTACTACGGTCATTCTGAGTAACAACTGTTTCATCTGATAGTAGGTATCTAAATCTGAGATATGTTATATCCTAGCAGTAGATAGGATTAGGCTGATGCCATTCTTACTGTAGTAAGAATATCTACATTAGTGTTCTGACTTGTATTTAGCATTTTTTGATAGTAATGTAGGTTTATTGTATTTAATGAGAAGATGTGCCTCTAGATGAAGCCTCTAGATGTGCCTCTAGATGAAGGTACAAAGCTTATAGAAATCAGGAATTCTAAGAATGACAGAAATCTCTCTGCTTTGCTTACTGATTAGAAAGATTTGGTTTGTGAAAGGGAAATAACATAACTATGAATCACTGACTTCTGATGTACTGTTTTTTTTTTTTAAGATTTTATTTTTAAGTAATCTCTACATCCAGGGTGGGTCTCTAACCCTCAATCCCAAGATCAGGTATTGCAGGCTCCACCAACGGAGCCAGCCAGGCACCCCTGATGTAATGCTTTAAACTTGTACATCTTTAAAACTACCTAAGGACAGGGGAACCTGGGTGGCTCAGTCAGTTAAGCATCTGACTTTGGCTCAGGTCATGATCTCGTGGTTTGGGAGTTCAAGCCCTGCATAGGTCTCCATACTGACAGCTCAGAGCCTGGAGCCTGCTTCAGATTTTACATCTCCCTCTCTCTCAGTCCCTCCCCCTCTCACACTCTGTCTCTGTCTCTGTCTCTCTCTCTCTCTCTGGCTCAAAAATTAACATTTAAAAAAATTAAAACTACCTATAGACAAAATCCAAGGATGTTTAAGGAGTTGCCTAATTTGAGGGACAGGTGCATTTCTGGAGGCTTTCTAAGCAACTGAGTCTAATGATACGAATACTTACAGGCATTGGGTTGTTTGACAACATATATGTTTAGGCTAATTTCATTCCTTACTTGCTATGTACTCTCTCTTTCTGCAAGATATAGATACTTACAGTGTGTAAGTTCCACAGACTTCTCAGTACATTTCGTGGGCTACAAAAGAACTGAGAATCAAGTAATAGACATTAAAGGGATGACATTTTGTGGGCATTGCTTTGAGTTTCCAGTGGGATTATACAAGACCAAAGGATCCAAAAGTCACCAAGAGAAGTTTCCATAAATGATAAACAGTATTTCTCAGACTTCAGATTCTTATGACTGTCTAAATGTCCTTCACAAAGAAGTTCTTGGAAAGTTATCGCCCAGTAGGAAAAAAGCACGTAACTTGTCATCTGGCCTCAGCGTGCTCTGACTGGCTCATTCAAGCCTGAAGTGTAAGGTTTTTTTTTTTCAGTTCTTCCAGCCTCTTTCTCATGAAGTCAACCATTGATCTGAAAGTCAGAGATGCAAATCCAGAGAAAACTGGAAGCATTCCAGCGCCCACAAATAAAAAGTTAATTACCTAAGGAAAAGTACAAGAAAGACTTTTGTTTTCCACCAAAATCTCCTCCCCAGGCTATTAGCTATGTCGTACATGGGCCCGATCAATATATTAGCGCTTGAGAACCAAAGTCCCTTGGAATAAATTAATCTGTCAGGGAAAGAAATAAACAAAGAACAAATTAACATGTTTTAAGACATTGCTTAAATTTTCATAAATATAGACCTTGAGATGGGATGATGAGTTCCCAGGAGCCAGAGCTAATATTTGGTTGTAATTAAGAGTTGCTCTTTCATGTTTCGTCTGATGTAGGTGGGAAATTGCCCACGTGCTTGCTGAGTTCCTCACTCATGCTTCCTCACAAATGCCTCTGTTTACTTCATTAATAAGGAATGGATGTCTCACAAATTACACTGACACACTTAGCTTGTTTTACCTCTAGCTAATATTTAAAGTAATGAAATGCTATCCACATGTACACACATACCATACAAGCCAGTACTCCTTCATGAACAGCCACATATTGATTTTTAATGGCTCAAAAGGACCTAATGACCTAATCCATGAGACACTAGACCTGTCTGAGAGGTTTAGGCAAAGGACCCCAGTGTGCTTATCGCTGGGTACAGGTGTGGAGTGTCAAAGCTAATGATTGTCGGGAAGGGCAATAACTGTGTAAGTTATTCATTCATAAAAAGCATGGAAGGACTCATTTTGATATGAGAACCAGGAACCCATCTCACACTAACTTAGGCCAAAATATATTTGTTGGGTTTCAAACAATGTCATTGTCTCACACACACACACACACACACACACACACACGCTCTCTCCCTCTCACTCCTTCCCTCCCCCCACCTCCATCTCTCAGTGCTGCTCACCCATTTGGGGCCATTATTTTTCAATGTTTGTAAGATGGCCATTGACAGCCCTGATCCTATTTCAGGGTCCCAAGGGACAAAGTGAACACTCTCTGTTCCAGTGCCTTATCTCAGATCTCTTAGAGGAACTTCAGCCCCGCCTTGCTTGTGTTCCCACCCCTGAACAGATCACTGTGGACAGGAAAGGGGATTTCTGCCAGGCCAGGCCTGGGCCACATGTTCAGCCTGACTTGGGGAAGAGGGAAAGGAGGAGAGATCAGCCACATGCAAATACCTCGAATGTGTTCCCCACAGGAGAGAGGAGGCTCTCTAACCAAATCAGAGAAGAAGAGATGTTAGGGCAAAACAGTGTCCACCTGGAGAATCCTTTTTCCACTATATTCATCATGTTCAGTTGCTAAATGTAGCCAGTTTTCAGAAGGGGAGACCAAGGCAGAGATCTCTGTGACTTTACAGCAAGTCTGGCTTCTGTTAACAAAATCATTGCCCCCTCTCGGGTGGTCAGTAATTTCCTATCAAGTTCTAAACAAAAATTCCCTGGGGGTCTTGAATAACAGAAATGAGACACCTACATACATTTCCTTTTCCAGCTATGGTAGCTCTGTCAAATAAATTAAAATGATGTTCTTTTTACTTCTTGCCACATATTTAAGTATTGTTCTACTTCACAGATGTATTGGCTCTAAATATCCTATTACTGACTATTACTAAGTTATACACAGGAAAAAGAAGCAGAGTATAGTACTTTTTTCATCAGCTGAGAACTTTTAAAATGCTAATTTCTGTGTTTGAATAATTTCATAACTCAGCACTCTTGAGAATTTTGCATTTCGGTAGTAGATAAAATCTGAGTTGCATATTTTGATGTGAGATGCCTGCTCTAATTATAGAGCAATTTATATATTGTGAAGCTAGTTTCTATAATTCTCAGTACAAGGAGACAGAGCTGGAAATATACTCTCCCAAGCTCTATTATCACAGAAAAGAGACTAGTCTCTGAAGCAAGTAGTTGCAGATCTGGGAGGTCAGAAAGAGTCACTGAGTCTATTTGCCTTTTGGGAGCAGGATAAGCATGACTTGCACTTTACTAACCTTCACGTAGGACTTGCAGATTAACCCCAGCTAACAGCATGGCAAATCCATCAGGACTACGAACAACCACGTTCTGGAATGGATAGAATTAGCAGGTCAACCCTGTTGGCAACAAGACAAGCACCACCCTGATCCTTATGAAGCAGAGATTTGGCTGATTAAAAACACTCTGCCTCAAAATTACTTACATAGCATTGCATAGAAGCAGTACATTTAACCCGTGATTGGGGAATCTTGTTTAAAGAAAGGTTCTATCAGCAAGCGATATGTCGTAAGGGATTATGTGTTCTTGCTCGTTTATTTTTTTAAGGACAAGGGCCAGAGTCATTTGGCAAAATGGAATGCCCATCAGCCTGCTCTTGGGATAACATTTATTGCAGCAAAACTTTATTTGCACAAAATAGGAGTGTCGAGAACATTGAGACCTATGAGAATTCTACAGATTAGAAATAGAATCGGGAGGAGTTCAGTATTTCCTCTTTAAGGGTAGGGGAGGACAAGGCAGAATTAAAAAGCCTCCTACTACTCCGTTCAAGAAAATAAATAAAAGAAGGCACACTAAAGAGACGAGCAATAAAATCTTACAAATCTTTGAAAATAGTAACCTTGGGTACAGCACCGTTAACTTCTATATACATTACCTTGTTTGTAAGAAAAATGTCAGATTCTCCCTCCCTGTAGCTTGAATGAGGGGCTTATGAATTTACTTTGCGTTGCTACAGAGAATGTATAGATTGAAGCAGGGTTTTTTTCTTCCTCTGTGGACCTCCATCAAAATGTGCACATTTCAAATTTCATGAATTGGTTTTTGTGAATCTCATTTCCTCACTGGCCCAAGAATCCTTCCTGAAGAGTAGAAAAATATGTTGTTGTTAGTAGCCTAGTGGATCTCCAGGCCGGTCGCATGGGCAGAGTCCCACCCATGTAGCAGCAGTGGGTACCTGGGTGACACCTTCCCTGGACACCTGGACAGGAAAGAAAGCCTGGACTAAGCCACCCCCTCCCTACGAAGCTACACTTCCACCAGTTAGCATAGATGCTAATGCATCATCTCCTGTGTCCCCTGCTCTCCAACTTTGGTCCAGCCCCCATGAACCAAAAATTTTATAAGGAAGAGCATATAAGTAGCCAAGTGAAGCCTGGAGGAAAAAGGATCACCCCTGGTGTGTATTTGCATCTGATGGTTTGTGGGGGTGTCATCAGACCTTGAGAAAGGAAGTCCAGCAGTACCAATGTGCTCGGACCTTAAGGACAACGGACTGGTCATGTGCCCTGCCCTATTATTTGCTGTTGTTGTTGTTAATCTTTATAACATTCCAACATATACCGTATTATTCATTATGCTTATTGTTTATTATGTTTCCCCCACCAACAACAACTTGTAAGTTCCTTGAAGGCAGAGATCTTTGCTCACTGCCACATCCCCAGGGCCTGGCACAGAATAGGCCCTGAATAGAATTGAATAAGCAATAAGGGGCAGATTTCACCATCAGGGAGAAAAAGACATGCTGACCCACACTCACCAATGGAGCCAGGGATTATGAGGGAGTCATGATTCTGGATACAGTATGACAACTGGTATTTGAGCTCATCCCACTGCACCAAGACATATGGCACTGTTGACAAGGAGGTCACTGTGTTTGTGAAATGAGTGAGAGGTCTTGTTAAATCTCATAATACTTAAGAACACCACAGCTGGTTCTTAGCAGAGCATGACATAAGCACCTGATGTCTTCTCACTTTACAATACGTACCTGGCAGGGGAGACACAAGGATCAAAGGGGAGAAGTCCCCACAGCAGTTGGGATCAGGGGCCACAACTCATGGCAGCCAGAGATTAATCCAGAAATGGGAAAGAAAGGGCCAAGGTCCAGCCTCTGTCCTCATCCACCTGGACTTCTTCTGCCCTCACCCCCATTTTTTTTCAAACTCCCACAAACTAGTCTATCAGCAATAACTTAATCTCTATTAATCTCACTTTCATACTCAGTATTTGTTTCCAGGAGCATGAAAGTAACATTGCACCAGTGGTTTGGAGCACTGAACCATTCAGTCTGCTGGCCCTTAGCTTCCGTGCCTGTCCAGGGATCTAAGTTCACACCGACACTGATGGAACTTCACAACAGAGCTTATTCCATTTGATACCTTAGGCTGGCTTTCTCCAGCCTGCCTTGTACGCTGGGTACCACTGGCTGCTGCCCAAAACTCGGGCCTCTAGTTTCCCCATACTCTCATTGCTTATCTCACTGCTTCCCGGGTTTCCTCTCCTCTGACAACGCTTCTGCTGGCCACCATTACCCCTGAAGTCTTCAGTGGAGCCGCATCAGCAGGAGCTTGGGGTGAGGGAGGGATCAGCGGTGGAATCCACATCCTGCTCAGCTGCCATTGCTATCTATACTCCCTTCAGTCACCCTCTGTTCCTATTGTTTGCTGACCTTATCCTGGTCACTTCACATTCAGTCAGTGTTTGGGTATTTAATTTATCATCTTCTCCATTCCCAAATCTCACCACCAACTAGAGAGATTTTTTTTTCACAGCCATCCCATCTACATATCTCCCAAACTTTACTGCTCCCTACTCCTTCATGCTGATGACCTTCGTCTATTTTCCACCCAGGCATGTACTTCCATGGCTACATTGACCCATCAAGAGCTGCTCCCCATAGGACCCCAGCCTCTCCTTCCAGCTCTCTCACCCCTACCTTAGCTGTTCGTCCACGGTCTTCCAGGTTCTGCTGGCTTCGCCTCCACCTGCCTGCAGCCTAGGCTAGAGTTCAGTTACTCTGACAAACACTAGCTCCTTCCGCCCACTGTGCGGAACACCCAAGCTCCAGGTTAATCCTTCTTCCTCTGCATTATACTTGCACCCCTAAGAGTTATTGCTAAAAAGCCTACCTAGGCAGTTTTGTGCCACTCACAAAACAGGAAAATATACCCCAAATTCTAGTCCCAGACCAAGACTCACCCTCATTCCATTCCGCATCTATTTCAACCTCTCCCCAGTCTCTTCAATCCCCTTACTCTTCCACCTCTCCCACCAGTAGAGTGTGGGGGAGCAAGAGCCATAACAAAAGGGGCATGGGCTTTGCTACCCAATGAATCCTGGGTTCACCTCTTTGCTTCTTAGGTGGGTAAAGCTGAGTAAGTTAAAACTAACTGTCTTCCATACTAAATCAGCTTATAAATCTTTGATGCAGTTTTAATGTGAGATTGGGCAGTAGGCACCAAGTTTGGATATTTTTACCAAACTATTCAAAAGAAATAGTCATATCCATTCCCAGGGACCCATAAGTCTAATCAGTACTGGGTTTCCATTGTTTAAAAGTCACATTCACATAGTCACACTTCTATACCTAAGAAAACTAAAAGCTTGCACAAGAACTATCAAAATTGTCATGACCCCAACTACAGAACCTTAAGAACAAGATTCATCCATGCCTTATGCTCTCAGTTTTCTCTCTCTGGGGACATGGGTGTATCTTTTTAAACTCTGGTTTTTGTGACTGGAGCTTTAATTAAAACACTATGTCTGGGGGCACTTAGGTGGCTCAGTCGGTTAGGCGTCCCCCTCTTGATTTCTGCTCAGGTCAGGATCTCACAGTTCATGGGATTGAGCCCCGTGCTGGGCTCTGTGCTGACAGTATGGAGCCTGTCCATACTTGGGATTCTCTCTCTCCCTCTCTCTTTGCCTCTCCCATGCTCACACTCACATGCTCACACACTCTCTCGCTCTCTCTCAAAATAAATAAATAAACAACTTAAAAAAAAGTGTTCAAAACACTATCTCTGATAGGCTGGCCAATCTGGATATAAATTTATCCAAAGTTTAGGGTAGGATGATTAAAAATGGTAGAGATTCAACTCTAAGAATTGTCTATTTCTGCTGGTCATTGACCACCTTGATTTCTTCTCCAAATGATGCCCACTATCTGAATCAGCAGCCAATGTTATCTGACCCTCCTCCTCCTAAATCTGAGAGGGTCCTAGATCTTCCCAGTTACCTATTCCCCAGAAGAGGCATCTAGAATCTTGCCAAAAGCTTTAGGAGGATAATTTCAGCTAGTGTTCATTCTTAACAATATCCAAAAAGTACATTCACCATCTAAAACAAAAACAAGCCTGAGTCCTTTGCCTTGCTCTGGCTGCTTTGTAATCAGAAGTTAAGATATTCTGAAGATTAATGTTAGAACGACACAATAATGAGCTAGAATGCAAATTCCTCTTATGAATTCAACTATAATATGATATTAGTGATTCTTACTGTGAGATTAGCAGCGCATTCTAAATTAGTATTGTAATACATCTTAAAGATCACATTGTAAGTTGTCTTTATTCTGTAAGTCTAACAATCTATGATCAAAAGAAATAAAATTCTGTATGTTAAATATTTTTTCTTACATATTTATAGTTAAGGAGGAGGGACACCCAAAACTCTAAAAGGAAAAAAAAAAAAAAAACGGGCGCCTGGGTGGCTCAGTCAGTTAAGCGTCTGACTTTAGCTCAGGTCATGATCTCATGGTTTGTGAGTTCAAGCCCCACGTCAGGCTCTGTGCTGACAGCTCAGAGCCTGGAGCCTGCTTCAGATTCTGTGTCTCCCTCTCTCTCTTTCTCTGCCCCTCCCCTGCTTGTTCTTTTCTCTCTCTCTCTCAAAAATAAACAAACATTAAACAAGTTTTTAAAAATAAATAAATAAAAGGAAAAAGAGAGAGAGAAGCAACTTAATGAGTAATGTCAGCCAAGTCAGTGACCAGGTATATTCACTATATGGCGTGACCAGGTATATGCACTATATGGCGTCTATGACTGCCACCTCTTTGTACAGATTGTCATTGAATGACCTTAGAAAGTGAGTCCCAGCTTCTTTTTAAATTTTCATTGTTTCAGAAATTACAACTTAAATGATCAACTTGGGCATATCCTAAGTAAAACTGTCTGGTTTTCTCTTTTTAGTCACAGATCATATTACTGTGTATAGAATTCAGCTAAATGTGTTATTTGCTATGAGCCCTGCCCCCACACTTCAGGCTTCATGAACATGCCCATTGATTGCCTCATGATCCAGTATGGATGTTCTGATTACCAGCCATTATCAAACTGTTAAGACAGAATTCCTGGGCTGGTCCTGAGCTGGTCCCAGCCCAGACACCAATGAGTTGTCATTATAGCCAGAGACTGACCTGAAAATGTGGCTACCTGGCCCAACTCTCAAAAACAAAGGACCCACTTTGCAAATAACATCACTGTTCATGTTTGTATCTCCAAGAAGGGGTCTCCATGAAGTTCTTTTTTTTTTTTTTAATCCAGCTTCAACATCCTCTTTCTTTCCAGATGGTGCATGGAGCCAAGCCTGTCAGAGACCCTTAGTCTCCTGCTGCCTTTTAATGCTGGTCCTTGATTGCTAATGACCCCCAGCTGGACTGGCTCCCCAACCCATTTAACCCCACTCTGCTGGGTCCCCAGCTCATGCAGGGTGAGAGACAGTGAGAGCTGGAAGTGGGAAGGTGCCAAGTCAGCCAGGACCTCCCGCCCTTTCGGAGGTGGTGGCGCATTTCCCGGCACCATCACGGATGTCCAAGATCACTCCAGTGGAGAGCTCCTGTTCATATGATTCTTTCTATGTTGTCACATGAAAGCTACCAGGTTTCTGATCGTTAATATTTTATTCAACTAAGCCAAGATAACAGAGTCCCTGAAATAGTGTTTCTTTAGGGTCCAAGAGTTGAGAACGGCTGGAATGGATCCCCTGAAACATGTTAGCTTGGAAACTTAAAATTAAATTGCACTGGAACTGTCAGCTCGAATGCGTCAGTATGCAAAGTCACTGCAACAAAAATTAATTTTGTTGTCAAGGCTGAAATCACTGTATACCATGGAAGATACCCATTTTCAGATATGCTGATAATAGCTTTAAGTATTTACTTTGTTAAGCTTGGCTTGTTTTTGTTTTTAATTTGTGATATGCTGGAATGTGCCTGTAGCTATATACCGGTCAAGTAACTCAGAGAAGTGGGATTTAAATGGAAAAAAGGTTGATGACATTAATTTGTTGAGAGATTCTGAGTCCCATGGTGAGACTCAGGTCTCTTATGACCTCCTCATGACAAGATCACTTCCCATGAGAATAAAGGAGAAGAGGAGGTTGTGAGAGGTCATCCATCTGTGTGTACTTTCCATAATGGATTTTCATTAAGCTCTTATCAGATTATAAGAAACAAGACAAAGAAATTTAGTAGTTCTGTATGACCTGGATGAACTGCAGTCTAAACTCTTAATCTGAGGAGAGAACTGAGACCTTTGTGTCTCACTATTTTTATGAATCTTAAAGGTATACTGGATAGTTGGACCAAATTTAATTTACAGTGTACTACAGCATCTTTTTCCAAAGTGAAGCATAAAATGGGACAATAACCCAAACATGGTTATTTTCTTTTTAACTTTACTTCTCTCAGATACTTCCTCTTTTATTGGCTTTTGGAGATTAAAACTGAAAGAACCAGAGTAGTCTAATTTTTCACCACTAATAATGTATTGATTTCACTTTTGCATCTCATTAGTTTAATGCAAACAAAAATCACACCTGCGGTTTCATTTTGGTCTATTCACATTTTTTACAATTTCTCTCTCCCTCTCTCTCTCTGTCTCTCTCTGCCACACACACACACACACACACACGTGCCAATCATATGTGCATATAATTGCCCCCAAACCAAGTCAGTCATAATAATGACTGCTCTCTACATGAAAAAAAAGATTTTAGAATTTGTGAGCTTGGGTGAGTGTAGAGCTGCACAGTATTCACTTGTACATTACAGTTTTTGCTCTCAGCTGAGAAGGCTGGGTGAGATTAAATGTGGTCTTTTTGTCCATCAGTAACCAAATGACCAAGAAAGGGATTTGGATGAACACCCCCTTTTGCAGCCTTCCTCTTTTTATTGAATGAATCGTATTTTAATGAAGTTCTGCTATAGCGATGGAGAACTTTTCTCCCTAAAGCCTGATTGCATTTTGATTGGTCTACTTTAAATTCCAACAAAGGCCAGTCCAGTCAATAGCATTCATTTATGTCCGTTTTGAAGGTGAGCAGCTAGAACTCTGCAATCATAGCATCTTCAAGTTAGAAGAGACCCTTAGGGGCACCTGGGTGGCTCCGTCGGTTAAGCATCCGACTTTGGCTCAGGTCACAATCTCACCGTTTGTGGGTCCAAGCCCCCCGTCAGGCTCTGTGCTGACAGCTCAGAGCCTGGAGCTTTTTCTGATTCAGTGTGTGTGTGTGTCTCTCTCTCTGCCCCTTCCCCATTCATGCTCTGTCTCCCTCTGTCTCAAAAATAAATAAACTATAAAAAAAAATTTTTTTTTTAAAGGAAGAGACCCTTAAAGGGGCTCTTGGCTAATGGTTCTAGCATTTTTCCTGTTTTCACACTGGTTTCATGGAACAAAGTCTCATCAGGCTCATCTCTCACTACACACAGGCACTCGCAAACTGGGAAGGAGTATGACTTCAAAGATAACAGAACATGCGTGATGTGCTGCACCACCACCCTTTGTCGAAAAATCACTGTATTAGTCTAACCCATTGTTTTACAGATGAAATGCGGCAGCCAGAAAAGTAAGCAGTTCACCTAGGTCACATACCAGTAAGTTCCAGGAATTGAACTATGCCCAGGCCTTCCGACCCCAAGTCCCGTGTTGGTTTCACTCCAGCTGACCTCCCATTTGCACACTAACCCCAAGATCTGGGACCAGGTCTCCAACTTAGAGAGCAAGGCGGAGCTGGGGATGAATGCCCCAGGAGCCCCTGCCACAAGGAATCAAAGACCCAGTTGCAATTAGTTTACTAAAACCAGCACTATCTGGTGTCCCATATCCTCAAGCATTTAAAATGTCGTTCCAATCTTCAAAGACATTCTTTCGTTCCATTTTTATCTGCTTTTACCCAGGACATTGTTTCCCAGCTCCGGAGTAGTTCACTAGGTGATTTGCATCTCATTAGGAGCTCCAGAAATGACATCTCCCAGCCTGCTGCCTGGCGTTGTGGGTCTGCTAAGTATCACATCCAGGTCTTAGATTTTTTTCATGTTGACATTTTTGAAAATGCTGAATTAATGCTCTTTTCTACTGGGCGGGGTTTGGGTGGCCATTTTGGCCTGAATTCCTGTTCCCCTCCCCCGCAACAAGGCCAAAGTTAGGGAACAGCCATTGTCAGGGGGATAGTACAGATGAAGTCAGTCATGAAGACATTCTGCTGGAAGGAAATATTGTGAGACTTCAGATAAGCAGTTTTAAATCTCCTAAAAGCAGAGAGATGGAACAAGATGCAAACATTCTGAGTGGGTAGTATGCAACATAAAACAAAAGGAAAGACACCCATAGCAACCCATTGCTGATTCTAAGCTTGTGCCCTTTAAACATTTTTTTACTAGCACCAACCTTCCTGACACCCCAGAGTTCTTGCCCTACATTTACGATTGATTGAAAAAGAGTTTAGTGGGTCAGAATGACTTTTCAGCTTTGTCGTTCATTCACACCCAAACCTGCAGAAGAGCACTGAGCAACGTCATACCTCTGGAAGCCAGAGCTAATGTTCCCATGGTCAGCAACATTGTTCTCTTGGAATGAGAGAAATGAGTTTCCCAGCGCCCAGGGAAATCAGTGTCCACTTGGAGCGCGAGCCATGTGATGTAGCTTCAGCATAAAGCACATGCCTGACAAGGCTGGGAGCCCTACTGGAGGCTGCGTCCCCTTCCCAGCATTTCTTCTGCCCAATTGAAACTTCCCTGACCCGATGCCAGCTTTTAAGATGGCAGCTAGCTAATCTATACAGTCAACCGAAGCTCTTAGGAAAAGGTTAAGCCGTTAGTTTCTCTAGCCCTGGCTGCAAGTTAAAATCATCTGGAAGGGGACAGGTGGTGGGACTGTGTTTAAAAGCAGTGCCAGAGCCCTACCCCTGACTAACTGAATTAGGACATCCAGGGGCAAGGGCAAGGCAGTTGCGTTTTGTTGTAAGTTCTTCAGATGATGAATGTGCAACGGGGGTCGAGGACCACTCCCACAGAAGAAGAATTACGGTGACCCCTGAGGGGCACCCACTCTGCCTTGTCTGCCAGGTTTTCCCTTTGCGTACATCATCTGTCACCTTCACTACAACCTTCATTGGGTGATCGTCATCGCCAGGTTCAGACCTCCGATAAGTGCTGGAGGTGTGAATCATACTCCAGTTTTTCTAAACCTGCTGTTTTTATTTTTCTTTCCTGACACTGTTATTTCTCCAAAGTGTGGGACATGGGCCTCTGGTTTGTCTGCAGGTCGATTTTAAACGGTATGTGGACATGACCCTAAATAACACTGAGTCGTGTAAAAGAAAGCTGCTCCTTTATCAAGTCTCAGTTTATAT
Organism: Crocuta crocuta; assembly: GCF_008692635.1. Lineage (NCBI taxonomy): Eukaryota > Metazoa > Chordata > Mammalia > Carnivora > Hyaenidae > Crocuta > Crocuta crocuta. The sequence goes on from NW_027551572.1 coordinate 4,838,649, forward strand.
TCTTCATATTTAGGAGAAACTCATAGCTGTATTAATATGTCTTAAATTCCTCTCACACTTACCTCTCTTTTGAACAAGACTTTTAAGAAGCCCTGAACATTCTTTGGGAAACAGAATCTAGCTCAGGTCTAATAGTACTGTTCTGTTTTTGTTGTATTTACTTTATGGTTTACTTCTTTTTTTATTTTTTACTGTTTATTTATTGTTTTTGAGAGAGAAAGAGACAGACTGTGAGAGGGGGGAGGAACAGAAAGAGAGGGAGACACAGAATCCGAAATAGGCTCCAGGCTCTGAGCTGTTAGCACAGAGCCCAGTGCAGGGCTAGAACTCCAACCACGAGACCATGACCTGAGTTGAAGTCAGATGCTTAACCGACTGAGCCACTGAGGTGCCACACTTTATGGTTTACTTCTATTTATGGCAAATGACCCCGGCTTTCCATTTAGTACAGCAGTGAATAAAGTTTCATTCTTAAATAAATGTGTTTAAGTAAAAAAAAAAAATAGTTGATCTTAAAAACATTACATGAATAATACAGGTGTCTTGAATATAGCAAAAAAGGTTTAAGTGGTGGATGATGACATAAGTTTGAGAAGTACTTTCCTACAGCATGTGCTTTCCTACAGAATGCTAATTTTAAAAAGAGGCATCCCCAGGCCTGTTAGCAAAGGGGAACGCTCAGCTATCATCCCATCACAACAGACAGACAGCAACTTGTTCCATCCATTTTAGGCCCACCAGGACCTATGAACTTTGCTGCTCCTTTCTGGCACAAGAGGAATCCTGAAACACTAATGGCTAATAAACATGGAGAGAGGGGAAAAGACAGACACCATCTGCTCAAGTAATCAATGAAATGCAAATCCAAACGCAAATGATGTGCCATTTTTCACCTATTGAATTATCAGGCTTTTTCTTAAAGATGCTGTCCCATGCTGGTGAGGACCTTAGAAATGGATAATCTCAGGTATGGTGATAGACACAGATCTTGCTACTACTTTCTGGATGGCAACTGGGATGAATCATAAATAGAATAAGTCATAACTTTTAAAAATATGTATACTTTGGGGCACCTGGGTGGCTCAGTCAGTTGAGTGTCCGATTTTGGCTCAGATCATGATCTCACCATTAGTGAGTTCAAGTCCTGCATCATGCTCTGTGCTGACAGCTCAGAACCTGGAGCCTGCTTCAGATTCTATGTCTCCCTCTCTCTCTGCCCCTTCTCTGCTCATGCTCGTCTCCCTCTCAACCACTGAGCCAACCAGGTGCCTGGAAATATACTATTTTTAAGGTAGGTTAATGTTGTGAAAAATACTTATGACTTTCTTGTTAAGTGGGAGGAAAAAGCAGTAGCAAATAAGTGATTTTTTTGTTGTTAGGAAATGTGAATGCATAGTCCTAGAAAAATATCGAAAGGATATTCAGAAAAAAAAAATACTAATCAACTTTGTTTTGAAGAGGCTGACTTCATCTCCCTTTTTGGTAAACTAGTTTCCCCAGAGGTGTCCCAAGATAGGAAAGGCCCTGCTTCTATTGGAAACCTTGACAATAATATCCTGATTGACAGAACCAAAGAGAGGGACACATAGAACAAGTCTTGACAAAAGTAATGAATGGTCACCATTTCATTCATTCATTCATTCATTATTTGTTAAGTGTCTGTCAAGCCCTGAGCTATAAAATAGTTTTAGGGGAAGTTATTACCACTTCCCTAACTAGTAAGGAGAAAATTCCACACAGACAATTTATAACTCCACCATTTTCCACAGGCACTAATTTAACTCAGGGATATTTTCTTTGTAGCAATTTTGCAATTTTGAAGAAGATTGTTCATGACATAACATGGCAACTGGGAAAATTTGTAGCTTTCCTTTCATCTTAGAAAGGAAGATCTGAATTACATGCACCCCAGGAGAAAATCTCTCTTTCTGGTTGCCTGTGTTTTACAAAAGCCCACTGAATTCCTTAGTCCCTCCTGAAGTTAGACATGGTGAAGTGAAAACTTATAAGAATGTCTCAGTAAAAGAACAAGCACTGTACTAAAGGTCATGGCCTCGGTTTTGGGATTATGAATCAAAAGACCTGAGTTCTAGCCCTGGCTCTGAAGGGAGACCAGCAGAGGGGCCCAAGCTCCCTGGGCTCACGCCCCTTAGATATATAAGGAAGGGGCCGAACCACAGAGATTTATCACCCTCCATGTCTTGACTTACATTTGAAAATCTGAACTCCCAGGGCATAATATCTTCCCTCCTATTCGCTGTCAAGACTCTGAGCATCCCTGGAATAGCCTATGCCTCAGGGTTATCAGGAGCAAGTGGTTTACAAAACATTGGGAAGGTTCTTCCATAGACTGCATTTTTAAGGTAGTGCAGATTACTGCAGACTTTCTGCCAATGTGGTTCTTATTGTTAAGGAAAGATTTAGTAGGGTCTAGCATAGTGGCTCTCAACCCTGGCTGAACATCAGAACTATCCAAGATTTTTTTTTAATATCCATGTCTACGTCCTGATCTGGGCACCAGTATTTCTAAAAAACCAAACAACTGGTGTAACGTAAAGAAAATGACCCTCAGTGAGGACATTTGGAAACCTGAATTCTCAGCTGTACTTTGCCTCTAACTTGCTGTGTGATCTCTGAATCTCCTTGTGTCTTCCTTATCTCTTTGGGGTTAGCTGTCCTTCCCAAGAGGAGATGAAATAGAGAAAAAGCTACTTTGTAAAACAAGATTTGAGACATATAAATGAAATGGTAGGTGGAAGAGGCACAGATCCAGAAAAGACAAGTCATCTCACTGGAGGCTATTTCATTAAGTGTCATTGGAGTGCCATGCAGCATGGCCAACTGTCATTGAGGAGAAAGATTATCCAGATGACAGCTAGGCTACTGTCACCTCCAGTTGCCCTGAGAACTTTGGTCACAGACATGAATGTACCTCCCTTTCTGCAGAGTTGACAGAACTCTGTAAATTAATTGCATAACTCTTAATTCTGTTTCGTGCCTCAGGGAACTATCTAGTAACCCCATATGGGATTTGCCATCTGTAAATCTAGAACACTGAACACTGTTTGCTTCAAGGAGGTGTTTTGCTTGGCAAATGACCCTAGGAAAGCCTCATCCACAAAATGGCAATCAGAGAGATCAGCGGTCTTATCACTCAGAACATATTCCTGCCTGCTGAGGGCCCATAGGAAGGGTGCATATGACCATGGTTCTCCTGGTGTGCCCTCTCCCTTTCCTCCTACGAGCCCTGCCCATTGCCTGTCCATTCCTTGGGGGCCCAGAGTCCATACTGCCCCACTAAGCAGGGGGATAGTTGGGCTATATGCCCCATCCTGCCTTCACTGGGGTTGTCCTTCCCTTACTATGACCCTGCTAGGAAATGGATCAGAATGGCACATCCATAATGGGTGATAAAAACTGAAATCCTGAGTGTTAGCGGACAGTGTGGAGGAAGGGCGTTTGTAGCCAAAATAGCTATAATTCAGCAAGTCAATTAGAGCAGAGGAATTAGTTTCCTTCTTCATCTCTGCGACCCTAGGAAGGAAGAAAAGGCCTTGTTTGTGACTTGAAAATTTTGCTTGTGAATGAAGGTGGTCAGATTTAACAACAAAAACTACAGAACACCCAGATAGATTTGAATTTCAAATGAATAACTGATCACTTTTTAATACAAGTATGTCCTAAATATCGCACAGGATTTTAACAGATTAAAAAAAGTATTGGTTGTTTATCTGAAATTCAGATTCAGTTGGGTGTTCCGTATTTGATCTGGCAAGCTCTAGCTTGGGATGTACCTGCATGTTCGATAAAAAGAACTGGAATATGAAATTTCCAAACCAGTTGTTTGAAGTTATGTGACGAAGCCATCACCTGAATTCAGCTGTTAGTCTCTCACCAAGGGCTGAGCCAGCTGTGCAGCTGCAGAGTAGGATGCTTTGGGGTTAGAGAGCAGAAGTGTGCCTGTCCCAGTGCTCCTCATTGAGGCCCCATTTACATTTCTTCCATTCTATGACAGATGTGTCTCCTGTTTATTACAAAGTTCTGTGTCAACTCAGAAGAGAAAGCCATGTTCAAGGTCTCAAATATGAAATCAAAAGATGCAAGGGGAAAAGAAGGTGCAAGGATCCTTGAAAGGGAAAGAGACCGATGTTAAATGGTACTCGTGACGTGATATACTTTCAAAAAGCTTTATGGGGAGGTAGTCACCAGAGTATTACAAACTGGAGAGTTTGGCTTGATTTACAAACATTTATGTAAAGTAAGAATAGGCCACTTGCAGAATACTAACATTATTGTCTTCAAAGAACTCATATATTGATGTTTATCTTTAAACTTGAATTGCCTATTTTGTCTAAATAAATAAAATAAATGAACTAGGTAATTGCCAGATTGTTTTGTGTCTCTGACTAGCAAACTGATTGGCCCAAAAGACAGGGGTTCTGGCTTCCACTCTGCTACTTACAGATTTACCTTTCTTAGCCTATAGGTTCTTCATCTCCTGAATCAAAGAATAATTTTGCCCTACGTGCTTCATTGATTTTTTTTTTAATTTTTAAAGGAAAAAAAAACTTCTCGATGTGCATACACATTTAGATTTCATCAATGTCCTATATGCTGTTTAAATGTGCTTCTTTTCCCAAATTTTGAATTTTCACCTATCAACAGCACACCTTAAATTTATCCTTGTTGGTTACTTTCATAGATGATATCATGTTCACATCTCAGAATTAACTTCTCCCTGATTGGGAGAATATTTATCATCTTTCTAGCTTTTTTCCACTGCAAAAAAAATGTTACACCATCATACAAATTGACTTTTTTTCTTCTTCTGGTTGACTTCATTGTGACGTGATTCTTGGAACAAGTTACTTAGGTTATATCATTTATCATTAAGTTGCACGTCAGGAGGGGTGGAGCCTATGGCCTCATCTGTGTACGTGGGGCCACTCCCACATTGTCGTTTGGTCTTTGATTTATCCTAATAGAAAGGCAGTGCTAGTTGTCTTATTTGAAGTTTTCTGTCAGGATAGGCTAACCATTTTTCAATATCTTGTTTCATTAATTGTATATTTCAACATATATGATTATTTCTCCATCTTTCTCTCATCTCAGGCTTCCCAAGTTATGGATGGTAGACTTTGTGTGTATATATTTTTTAATTTGTTTTTATCTTTCCATTGCACTTCCTTTCATCTTAGTTTTGTTACTGTCCATCATATAGAATATTTTACTCTAGTATAATTGGACCCATCCTTGTCATTAATATTTTCTTCCACAGTTAAAATAGTCTATTTCATTTCCCTTTAAAGTTTTTATAGGAATATTTACAATGTTTAACTTTATAACTCATCTGGAATTTATTGTGGCCTGTGAGAATCAAAAAGCATACTGAGAAAAGTATAAGAGTTAAAATTTTTTAACACTAACGAGTCCAACAGCACTAATTTATAACAAGTCACTTAACCTCTTCAGACTCCATGCCTTCTAGGGGCGCTTGGGTGGCTCAGTCGGTTGAGTGTCCAACTTTGGCTCAGGCCCTGATCTCATGGTTTGTGGGTTCGAGCCCCACATCGGGCTCTGTGCTGACAGCCAGCTCAGAGCCGGGAGCTGTTTCAGATTCTGTGTCTCCCTCTCTCTGACCCTCCCCTGCTCGTGCTGTCTCTCTCTCTCTCTCAGAAATAAATAAAACATTTAAAAAAAAAAGACTCAATGCCCTCTGCTAGACTGAAGGCAGGGACCTTGTCTTAATTTTTCTTTGTTTTCTCCACAATATCCACCAAAGTACCTTACATATAGGATAAACTTTATAAGGTCTATATTTAAGTTACATTTTTGTATATTACTATCAAATTATTCCAAAAACATTTATTAAATAATGATTCATTTCCCAAGTATTTATTTGGTTGCTTATTATTTGTCACATATCAGTGATACTCAGATTTGTTCCAATGGCAAAACACTTGGAAGTTATGGCACTCTGTAAAACATTGTGAAACATGGAAATATTTAAGTTAAAATAATTAAAATGGAAATTTGATGCAAAATCAGACACCAGCTTACACTAGATTCTAGTATAGTATAGATGCCATCAGATTTTTTTTTTAATTTATGGGAGAAATGCTAAAATTGAGAAAATTCTGCCCAATAACTTAATTCCTAAGTTCAAAAAATCAAGAAAAGAATTCCCACCCATGAAATAAATTCATCGAGAGCAAAAATTGAGAACCACATCTTATATTAAGCATCCCCAGTTGAGAATATAAATAAAAGCTTCTGATCAAATGTAAACATTATATGAAGTCCAGCTGAACTGGGCTGAACTCCAGATGAACTCAGAAACTATTTAAGATCAGTCTCTCGAGTTTTCAAGGTTGGAATTTCCATAATATTAGGAAGTCTAAGGGAGAATAGATGTCAGATCTCCAGTGCATGTTCACACCAGCAACTTTAATTCTATACACTTCTTTTCATTAATCTATAAATCAGAGGAGGTGAGACAGGGTACTTCGTGTCCTGCCATATTACAGCATATGGACTTCACAAAGCAAGCAGGCGGTAGGTATGTTGGACGTATCAGAAAGAACCCATATCAATTCTGGATTCCTTGTACTCTGAGGATGATGCCCGTCCAAGAGACTGGAGTCCTGCCCTCTACACATACTTCCTGAAGATGTGGACAGGGATATCTTTAATGGCTACTGGAACCCTCTGCAAGCAACATGGCACAACGGAGCTTACTTTTACTTAGATCTTAGCTTACAAAAAAGTTTCTTGTTAAGAAAGACAATATGCTATAGTTTTAAAAAGAATGCCAGACAGGAGGTAAGAGTCTAGGGTTAGGTCCTCACTCTCCCATTTCATCTGGGATGAGTCATTCAACATTTGTGGGCCTCAGTTTTCTTTTCCAAACAAACAAAAAAATATAGAAAATAGGCATTTAGAATAAATAGTTCCTAAAGCCTTGTATGGTTCTAATAGCCTTGGCCAATGTAGATATATTCCAGTTCAAGAAAAGTAAAGGTGCAAAATTTCATACTTAGGAAACTGATAATTTGCTATTCATAATGGTCCTTGCTGAGTCATTCTTCACTTAGAAAATTCCCCCAGAATTTCCCTAAATAGTAAGAACCTCTAGTGAAGTCAAACAGTGATTCCAAGTACAAATCCACAACGCTGTTTTAAGAATAGGATATACACTTGGTCCAGGAAAGTGATAACTCTTCTCTGGACTGTAACATTCATGAAAAATATACTGTGGCAGCTCTGGGGTGGGGGGGTGG